>NC_090174.1:46008020-46309687 GCF_024679245.1 Pseudorasbora parva
CCGGGCCGTGCCATCCCGACTTCCACTCACAAACCTGAGACTGGAGACAGAGGCAGCCAACACACACTTAAAAACACCCAATGATCAATAAAAATGAATGGAACATCCCACTGAACAAGCACAAAAAGAACCATAACACAACACATCAAAACTCACCTGTCGGTGTTATTGCAGAACTGAATAGCAACAACTTTATCCTGTAAAACAAAAACACTGCTGATCTTCATTCAAATGTATTAAACTTTTTAATCAGCACAATAGTCCTGAAACTTTAATTTCTAACCTGTTTTATTTTTTACATGTCCTGCCTTTTCTGTCTAATATTCTCCATTCTATCTTTATCTCTCTCGCCTAATTGTCTGTCTACTGCCTTTCTTCTCTAAGTCTCTCGCTCTCACCGTGTGAGAGTCCAGGTCAGAAAACTTCACAGGAGTCTCTGTGCCGAGGTAGTAAACTCTGATCATGTGATCTGTGCCTCCAGTGGCCAGAAACATCCCCCCTGGGGTCAAAGGAAACAGTGTCAGAATTATAATATGACTCTGATCATGAGACAATAATGAAGAAACATTACTTTTAAAAAAAAATCAAATCATTGAGTGTAAGTGTGGGTTAACACACCGGAGCTGAAGGAGCTGCAGGATATCTGAACTCCGGGACGAGAACGTTCCATGAACTTCACAGGCTTGTCACTGCACACACAAACACACGGATTAATGCAAAGTTACTCTGCATAATAAAAGTGAATCAATGGCATCAGACAAAATGTGTAATTTAAAATGTACAAATGACACTTACACAAACTTCATGCTAAGTGAGTTCCACTGCCAGAAACACACCATGCCATCAGCTCCAGTGGTGGCCAGAAACCGGGAGGAGCCTAATGCTGATGGAGAAAACTGCAGAGACAGAAATAAGATTGATTTTTCTAATAAAATTGATTGTGATAAAACAACAACAACAAAAACAGGTTTGCTTTGCTTGTTTGAAGGGCTGCACAATTGAATTGGTCCTACATTTTTGTGATCATAAAACAACAACCACATAATAAAAATTATGATAAAATGATCATTACTAAATAAGAAAAAAAGAAGAAAATAAAGACTACTTAAAGTGCCCCTATTACGCTATTTGAAAGGACACTAATTTTGTCTCATAAAATAGATTTACACTCAAAAACCTTAGATTTTCTTATAATATACATTGGCCACCACCTTATTTCTCAATAATTGTGCAAATGGTAGAAGATACTCTCTACTCCACTCTGATTGGTCACATGGATGACTCGTTTCAGCAGATCAGAATCGATTCTTTATTTTTATTTGCCATGCATGTTGATTTTTAAAACTTTTCACAACTACAAACATATTACACACTGCAATAAAGTTAATATTCAAAAAACCCTAATTGGTGTACTTTTAGAAAAATAAATTACCAATTCTACAAACTGTAAAATTTTACAGTGAACCGAACCGATCTGATACACTGAAAACAGGATCATGAGCTGCCAGATAATTAGATTATAAATCGAGCTGGAAAAAAAAGAAAGAAAAAGATGTAATGCTATCAGCAGTTTGTGTAGAGATTGTCAGCTTATTCCACCAGTGAGGAGCAGAGAGGGTGAAGGTCTTGGAGAGTGACTATGCCTTTTATAAAAGAATACTTGTTCGCACCTGTATGGAGGTGATGGAGGCTGTGTGCCCCTGTAATACAGCCACAGGTGCACAGGTACGCAGGCACCACACGCGGATGATCTTGTCACAACTGGCGGAAGCGAGGAGCGTGTTCTCGAAATTCACTGTCATATCTGAAATCTCTGCCGCGTGTCCGCGCAGAGTGGCTAGCAGACGGCCATCATCTGTTGACCAGATCTTCACTAGACAGTCGTCAGAACCCTAACAGAATCACAAAACCTCCATTATAATTTCACACACAGAGAACATACTACAAAACACACACCACTATTTAACAGCAAACTGAGAAATTACATGAAAACGTCATATGGTGTTTCAACTTTGAGCAAAATCAAACTGTGCATGGCTTGTAATTGTCTCTGCATGTAAAGTCAAAAAAAATAATTAATAAAAATAAAGTGTCTCTTCACTTTTATGTCTAAATCAGGTCCAGTTACTGGCCCATTAGAAGCCTTATCCTAAACTTCTGCATTTTACACACATGCACCCTCTTTACCGTAAAAATGCGTCGTCCAGTGCGGTCGAATGCCACACAGTACACAGATGAGAGGTGGCCCAGAATCCTCCGATGCATCTTCATGTGCTGGTATGTGCAGGAAGGGAAGGCGTGGGCAAATCGAGCCACTCCTGTTTTTTGGCGAGCACCCATGATTGACACTGAGCAGAGATATTTAGACTGTTACAATCAATGGAACAACGGTCTACACCCATTGACATCATTCTTTCATTAAATAACATGCTTAAATAAGTGAAATTTATTCAACAATCGCAATGAAAGGAACTAACGTCCATTCTGTGACATACACTGGAGTGTAAATGATTCTTGAATAAGAAATAAATGTTGGACAGGGACTTGGTTCGAATCAACACAAAATAGATTTGATATTTTCATTTCATACTAACATTAATAATTTATCATGAAGCACCATTTTTGATTGAAAAGAGGATACTCTGTGCACAAACCACAGTTAATTCCTAAAACTGAACCAATAAACACAATTTCTCGAAATGGTGAAATGATCAAATAGTGAAACACCCTTCACTATTTAGGAAGCAGGACTCACCTATATTTGGTGGTATGGCACAGTTTATAGGTGGTTCTGGGGGCCGTCCCCTGTGCAGGGCGACTACTGCAGAACCACTCCATACTGTATGAGAAGAACCTGAGTGAGAGAACAAAAGACTGAACTGTGTTAGAAGGAGAAAATTACCATACGAGTAAGTGTTAATGTGATGTGTGCTATTCAAATATTTTTTGTAGAAAATAACCGCGAAAGGTTCTCATTCTTCGCTGTATGTAGTGATCTTATGTGGGTCTCACTTTTTACTGTCCGAAGTAATGACTGTCGTCCGGTTCCCAGTAAACTGGTGACTCCAGGAACACTGGGAGGAATGTGTTTATCTATCAGTGGGCCAATCTGCTCACACACACGTAACAGGTAATCCGCAGGTATGTGCCGATTTAACAACACCTAAAACATACACAGAGGTAAGTGAAACATAAGGTGCTTTAATAAAAGACAAAGCAAATCTTATTTGTATTAGGATAAAAATGACACATAAATAACAGCAAAACGAATTATACTATATTATATAATGACACATTTTATTATATTATAATATATGCTTATTATAGTATTAAAGCTACACTATGTAACTTTTCCATCCGCTAGAGGTTGCCTATTCAAAACAAAGGCGTAGTTTGATGATGCCAAGTTTGAGCGCAGTATCTTGAGACATGTAGTCTTCACGTCACAGTCAGTGGAAAAGAATCGGGATAGGCAGTATTTATGTTAAGGAATGTGATTATTAATGTTACTGTAGTATGAAGCAGAGCAGGACCGAATGTTGAAGGAGCTGAGCAAGGCCCCTGGAGCGATTGTTATGCAAACACACGGCTCGCGGGCAGCGGGTTTTGTTATTATCAAGGGACACAGTCGCCGGCGCTATTTCCGCTTTTCTGGTCACGAGTATGAGGTAACGCAGCTCTGTTTATCATATTAAATACAATTAAGTGTGTTTAAAATGATGTTATGACGTTACTCTGTGTGTTCGCTCAGCAGCTGCTATGACACTTGTTGTTGCACACTGCTAAGAGTAAAGCGCTTCTGCAGAATAAAACCGGAAACCACGGGAAACCCAGATAGGACAATTGACAGGCAACTCCCTCAGACGTCCAGGCTCCTTGGTTAAAATATAAATTCTCACAATTTACAAATAGTAGGAAACATTTCTCAACCCAACTGAACAATATACAACACTGGCCTGGTGGTTTTTAATATATTTTACTGGATAAATACTACATAGCCATAGTGCACCTTTAAACTTCCCCAACATATCCCATATCATTACCGAGAGACCACCCTTTTCCCTCCGCAAGCGTCCGCATTGCGTCAGCCAATCAGACGCCTTGTCCACCTATCTTTACCCTCTCTTAAGTAGCAACTGAGATTTGATTGGCTGCCGCCTTTAGTTGACGCAGCAACCCACCAATCCCCTCTCGATATGTCTGCTCTGCCGTAACGCCCCCGACAGGCACGCACAAAGCCTTTCATTTCAAAACAAATGCTTTTCATTTAAATTTCCTAAAATCAAAACTTTCCCGCAATATAATTCAGACTCGTATGTATTATATATTCAAATTCTCAAAGCTAGCACTATATCCTCACACAAGTTATTTTATAATTTCACGCGCTGTAATATAAGTAATCCAAGCACCTGTGAGAGTTTCGTTCTGTATTTCACGTGCGTGTATGTGTGCGATAGTTTATTTAATCTCACCCAGTCTTCAAAGCTTCGCTTAAACAGCTTCCCATCCCAGCTCCAGCGCTTCGGGATGATCTGCACACAAACACAGCGGGGGGAAAACACATCACACGCGGGATTTAGACACACAGTCACGCTGGGATGAGGAGGAGATGCTGATGTTGGGGCATTTGAGAGAAATAACAGGTTTGAGTGGGAGAAGATGCATGAAACTCACCTCATATTCCTGCATCTCCTGCAGCAGCATCTGCAAAAACACAGAGAGTTAGATACACCGTAACACACAATCGTCGCTACACACTGACACCCGCAAGCCATTTTCAGTCTCACCTGAGCGGATTTCTGACATGGTCCAGACTGCAGGAATCTGGCGATCAGGTAATAAAGTTCTGCAGAGAGAGAAACACAACAACACCAGTCGTTAGCTTTAGCTTAGCCTAGCTTAGCATCGCAGGCTAATGCTAAAACAATGCTTAAAATCTTTCTGGCGATAAAGTCGTAGAAAACCCCCCCAGAGTGGTGCCCACCAGCTTCAATCTGCAAGCACGGTTCCGCCGCCATGGCCCGGTCCGGGCGGTGGTGGAGTTTCGTGAGGCTCTGCTTGCTAAGAGCGGCCTGTGCTGTATTTGCTCTCAGCGTTTCGGCCTGCAGCAGCCGCTCGCGTTGCTTTGTTTGAGCGCCCCCACGCGGCGGCCATACGCCAGTGTCATGTAGTACCACGCGCCTCCGCCAGGGGCGCCCTGAGGGCGCACAGGTGAGCTCACCATTTCCACAGGCGGACATTTTGCATGGTGTGCTTTTGCCTGTTGGGTGATTTTTTTAAAAACTATATCATAGTTGATTGTATTAAAAGGGGTTTTAATGTTTTCCATAATTTTAAGGAACTCAAGTCAAGCGTGTGTGGGTTAAGCATAAGATAATTTAAAATGTTCCATACTACAATCAATGTAATATACATGTGTTATGTAAGGCATGGTTTATAAATATTACGTAATGCAGTTATGTAATATGCATATATCGAATACGTGTTAATACATCCATCATACATTTAAGTACTTTAGCCACATGCAAATCTTTTGGATATATGCGGAAATAATTTGTTCTTTATTGCGTTTCACCTCATTATGTTGTGTGCATAATAGGCTACCTCTAATGTATTGCTATAAAGTTATTAAAATGTAAATACACTTTTTCTTTGTCCTGAAATTGTTTTCTGTATAGCTATGAACAGCAGAGCAGAATATTTATAGGATGTCAGTGTGTTGCCTCTTAGATGACTCAAACTTATGAGGTCATGGATGCTTGGATTCATTCATCAACTGGAGACACACAGCAAGGGTCGGAATCACAGCTTTCAAAGCTGTCTAAATGCATTTGTGTGCAGTTTAAATGTCAAAGAGACAATTCTTTTTCTGATTAAATACAATTAAGTGTTTACATTATGTCTGTTGTTTTCACTGAATCTCTATTGCTCTCTATCCAGTTTGTCTCACAACATTTTTATTGATTTTATTGATATACATTTTGAATGGCATTCATAAGTGCAAATAAATAAATAATAAAGCAATGCACACCAATAAAACTGGGTAGGGGTGAAAATACAAATGAAAAAAGAGGGCTCTGTTCATTCATCTTCCAATAACTTAAAACCCCTCATCATCCCAGCAAATTTGCATTTTATTCCCCATTTTATTGCCTTTTATTCTTTCAATGATGAAAAAATAATCACGAAAAAATCTTTTTTTAAATCCAGAGAAATTCTCTCTTCATTCTTGGAACTCTTATATTTGTACGAGATGAAGTTGTAGTGTATAAAATTATTTCAAAGAACATCTCAACTTCAGAAAATTCTCATCCATTAACATTTTTACAGCGTATTCAACAACTTTAAGAGTAAAAACTATTTTGTCTAATTGTCTTATTGCTCAACTAGTATTCATATTTGCATTTAGGGTGTGCTTCAGCTATTGTGTGACTAGCATCATTTGGTAAGATTTAAATACAATGTGAAACAGTGGTGAAATCTGCTATTACAGTTATATAATTGCATCAACCACTGTTATAAACACTTGATAACTGATTGTAGAACAGGATATGCAGAAACTCTGTATTATGTAGTAACCAAATCAGTGAAAAAGACCACAACAGACATTTTTGAGGAAAACTCCAATGATGGATTTTTATTGAGTGAGACCGAGATAATTATAGGGGACACTAAGTACTTTTTCACAGATGAATTTTCAGTGTTAAAAAAACTCCAAAAAACACTTTAAATGTTTTTTCTTTGAATCCCGTAATTTCAAAAAAGTCCTCTATAATAACAGAAGGGTTTTTCTGGCCTCCTAACAAAGCCCAGTTACCTGTTTCAACAAATTGCAAAGGTGGTATGATTCTTAAAAAGCCAGGAGTCACCATCTAATGCTGAACCTGGAATGTAAGCAGTCTTTAGTTGTTTTCTCTCTTTTCTTCTACATTTGTTGAACTCATTCCTCTTTCTTAAAGACAATCCATTACATTTAAAAGAAAAATAAAACAAACCCCGTACAGAAATGTCACAGACTCCAGAGCAACATCACAAGCACTAACGGACATACAGACTGAGAGCCTCCTCCCACTCCAAAACCAAGCTACAGACCATCCGCTTTTTTTTTAAAAAAAAAAGAAAGAATTAAAATCAGAAAATAAACAAAACGAAAGAAAGAAAGACGCCGCCTTTTTTCACACCTCTCATGTTGTAGACACCTGATACAGCTGCGGCCGAACACAAGAACTTGTTTAGTCAGCTTTGTTTTTTGTGCTAAAAACCTGAACCAGTATTTACAAATTTGCTGATAAAAATATTCTTCTGGTGGTGATGGGCAGAGAGGAGGTTGTTGAGAGAGCTAGAGTGGGAGAGAGAAAACTGGAAGAGAGGAAGATAAAAGAAAGGAAAAGGGGGAAAGGGCAAGAATGGACGGACGGACGGGCGGATGAACAGGCGTGGTGCTACTCTGCCTTCGGGTCCTCCTTCTCGGTCTCTGCCTCCTCTTCTGGAGTTTTCTCAACCTGTGTGATAAAACAGACAAACCCATAAGAATCAAGCAGGACAGCCTTTCCACCAATCAGAACCATTCTTTACAAATAGAGGAGATGAGGTTTGGAAAATTCGCTTTAGTTTAGGCTATCAATTTCTTCGTTTTGGGGAATTATTTGAACTTAGTATTTTTTTTTATGTTACTAGAAATAATTCAAAAGCTGACAGAAATATCTTTGTGGATTCAAGACAAACAAAAACATTATGGCCATTTTTTCCAAAGTACTAGCCAAGTAAAATGTGTTTAATAATAGTGATAGTAATAGTAATAAAGTGTGCGTCTGTACGATCTGAGGTATATATTTACCTCGTTGGTCTTAGTTTCCCCATTTTCTGATTGATTCTCCTCCTTGGATTCATCAGCCTTTGCCTTTGCTTTCTTCTCTTCCTTTTTATCGTTCACTTCCTTCTCTTTCTGTCAGAGAAAAAAAGACAGGGCACAAAAATGACTATAGCGCAAAACATATCAGACAAATCTAAGAGTGGAAACAAGTGACACGATTAGTACAAAAGTGTGTGTATTAAAAGTGTAATTACTAAAGTACCTTGGGAGTTTTTTTCGGTTTGGGTTCAGGTTTTGGAGGTGTTGGCTTCTGAAAGGAAAAAAATATATATTTCATCCACAAACACACTGTTTGATAAGAAAAATGCATACCTAAACAACGAACATATAACATAAATAGTTAAAATTGAGCACAGTAATTGTAATTCCTTCCTATCCTGAATTTCACAGATCATCTTAAAGGAAAAGTCTGGCAAACAGTGCTAATAATTTCCAAAAATAAGTTCCTGAAGACATTTGAGCTTAAGGATAAAAATAAATAAATAATAATAATTATATAATGGTAATATTAAAAATCTCTTCAAAAAGAAAACAACTTACCGCTGATAATCTAGCAGACCTTCTCTGAGGCTACAAAATGGAGAAAGAAAAAAAATCTATTTATTTGAGGGCAGGTAAACGAGAACAGATACTTACTGTAACTCCTATTTATTTTAAAAATCTTGTTCTTTCTATTCATTTAATCTTTTTGTGTACCAAGCAAGATTATACTTTAAACTTGGCACAGTGCACTACAATATTATTGGCTCTTATGACAAATTGTTAGTGGTGTTTCTCGTTTGTATAACAATTTAGTAATTGTAATTCAAAAAATGCCTGCTAAATAAATACATGTTAATTTAAGTGATGTAGGTACAGTAATGCAATTATACTGGTTGTGATCAAAATTGCAACCCAAAAATAGCGTTCCATATTTTTAGAATTTTCCTTCCATACCTCTTCCTTGACTTCTCCATCAGTTCCCTGTAAAATAACAAAATAAATAACATAAGTTAGAACATGATATACTATAATTTTATTAACATAAATGGCGGGAAAACCAAATAGCCAACTTCGATAAACACTAGGATCTGCTGTTCTGCATGTTTGTAAATGTGAGCAACATGCTGGGTGCCAAAAAGGTGTGTGTTCAGCTGTATTAAAGTTCAGGTGACTTTAATCAAAGGATTTGCATCTAAGTTTATTTTTCAGCGGACTGCAGCGCAAAATGGTGCGCCGATTTTTTATTTATTATTTTTCTTCACGGAGACATTTCACTTCACCGGCTTCACACATTTGAATAAGGAGGAGGGGCGCGATTATCCCGCCTCAAAGCTGCCACCTGGCGGCAAGCAGGCGTTATAACACTCCTCTTCCATGGCGAACAAAGAAAATGCGTTAAAATTGTATAAAAACGCGACCATCTTTTCGCAAAATTGCCACCATTCAGAGAATTAGAGTTATCCAGCTATTTTTTAATCCCCATTCGGCAGCGGCTGAGGCACGATTGCGCTTATAATCGTCGGTTTTCGCGTCGCGCTGTGTTGGAGATGGAGAGAGAGAGAGGGCAGCATGGCTGCGGTTCCACGGGCATGAGATCAAGCCGAGCTTCAGCACAGCTCTGCTCCACTAAAACCCTCCTGCTAAACGCACCGCCGTCGACAAAAACACCACGATCCGTTAGAAAAAATCGCAAAATTAACAACGATTTTTTATCGCCCACTGATTCTAAAGAAGTCGCCTGGATTTTTATTAAAAAAACATTGTCTCGAGGGCTTCCTAATTTCACGACTGATTAGTAAGGGCAAAAGTGTAGCCGTTCGCCGCGCTCGGCTTTTCTACATACCTTTCTCTTGGGCATGTTGAGTTTGGGATATTTTTCTTCTTTTATGCAAAACTAACAGGTTATCTTTTGTGATTCGTAGTTCACAGTTCAGGAGACTGTCGTCCGCTATGCACTAATTCTGTAGTAAACACAGGGCTACATTAGAGCCAGTGGTTGAATGGGAGGGTGGGGGCGGGGCTATGCTGTGACTGATGTTTTGCTTGTCCAATCAGCGGGCGCCTGGGTCCTCCACAGAAGAGGCAGATTCTTACCTCCGCTGTGCTTTTACGCGCGAAATCCTGAGGTGTAAATCCAACGACGGACCTTCCTGTTATATTTCCCTCCCAGCATGATAAATGTATAGTTTGGTTTAAGTGCGTTCTGCACTAAATAATGCTCTGTCATACAGTACTGATGTGAAAAGGAATAGCTTAACCCCAGGAATAAACTTGACCCTCCTTCATAACTATGTCTATATGCTATCGTCACATCAGCGCTGCATCTGTGAAGTTAACTAAGTGTTTTTCTTGAAGCTTTCTAGTTATGAACTCGTTCTATAAAAGTTCTGAAGTGCCAATATAATGAAACATAAAATGAAGTCCCATTGCGCGCGTGTGGCAATCGTAGAGAAGAGGAGCCACAAGACTTTTCACACTTCTGCTTTATTCAAGCAGAGGCCTAATCTGTTTAAGTGTTTGGGTGTGTGTGTGTGTGTGTGTGTGTGATCTATAACTGCTTACTTCCTCTGCTGCTACCCAGATCAGAGACGCCAGCACAGAGAAAACATCTCAGCCATAGATAGACAGACAAATGATAAAACTACCTAAAAGTGACACTGGAGTGACACTGAAAGTTTACATTGGACATTACTGGGCATTACTGTCATTTTTGAGATTTCTGTTTCTGCAACCATACAAACAGGCATCCCACTCTAAAACTTTTGGTAAGTTTCCTTATAGAGCTCTTAATAAATAGATTCAACAAGGTTTTTGAACAGTTTATTTGGGAATTTGTTTGATCTGATTACAGTAATACAATTGGAGAAGGCTAATCTTCTATATTCTGAAAGGCCTTTATTCATTTTAATTTCATTAAGGAATGTATTAAGGGAGGAAGTCAGTATGTGAAATGTTTTAAAGTTTCCATAACTCTGTAATACAATTCCGTTCAATTCCTCATTTCAGTTTGATTTCAATCATGCTTTTTTAATGTTTGATTTTGCCCTGATTACACTTACATTACTACAATTTGATTCAAGTTTTTTCATGAGTTAACATTAAAATGTATATTCAATTGAGCTTGAGATGTGTTTGCTTGCGTAGGTGGCGATCATGCTCGGAGAAGCTTTCCTTCATGTTCTGAACTGCACAGAAGACACCACAAATCATGATGGACACTCTCACACACACTCATCCACCCCCATGACCTGTCCCGACCCCTGTGCGACCAACGCCACTGCCAGATCCCCTCTGACACCACGAACTGTGAGAGGTGAGAGACCACAGAATTCTGAGTTATCAGGATGAGGTTGTGTTAAAAATAACTTAAAGTCATGATCTGACTTACGGCATTCAGAGATGAACAAATTAAGTAATATCACTTATATGACTGTGACCCAGGTCCAGGGAACAGTCAATAAATATAAAAATAAAATTCAGGAAGGAAGTGTGATGCTGCTGAGAATTGTAACCACAAACAGAAAAAACACTTAAATGCAGGTGTTACATTTGAGCAGAGTAGCTATTACAGAACCGTTATAATGCAGAGAAGTTAAATGGAAAATTCTGTGATCATTAATGCACTCTCATGCCAATATAAAGCTGTATGATTTTAATTCTTCTGTAGAACACTGAAGATATTTTGAAGAATGTTTATTTGTCCATACATCCAAAAGAATCCAAAAACAACTTTCAATGTATGGAAAAAAATGCTTACAGGTTTTTGATATGAGGGTGAGTAAACGGTTACATAAAAAAAAAAAAAAAAAAAAAAAAAATTTCACAGGCTTTGATGACACGTTTCCACAATTATCAACATTGCAAATCTAGTCAAATTTTTTATATTTTAATTTTTAATAAATTTAATATACATTTATAATGCTATACTTCATGCTCTTTTAACTTTGCAGTAAATTACAAAAAAAAAAAAAAACATATTTTAATGTTAATTATATAAAAAAAGAAAATCAGTTAATTTAAATTTTACAATAATAACAGGACACACACACAGGGGACCCATGCATTTTTTTTTTTTAAATTAATATGCCTTCGTTCTCTATGTAAATATTTGTCTGGCTATCACCAGACCAAGCTCAATTTAAAATTGAACATTGGTTTGGGGAGTCTGTTCTGTATTTTCTACTGCACCAGAGGAGTGATCAACTGGCATTATTCGAATGACTCTGAATGCAATTGGATAGTCCTTCAACCAATCAGACCACAAGAGATGTCGTTTCTCTATCTTTCATCGTGTTAAACCCGCCAATAGCGTGCCAGGTGGATAAGCCAGTCTGTGATTGGTTCCCGCAAAACTACAACAGAAGCAGTAGAAATTAATGTACAGGTTTCCAGACTGATTTGCTGGGCGAACTCAAATTGCTGGCAGATCAGACTGGGTTTACCCATATGTAACTATACTAACCATATGTAATTTGCACCGCTGGAGGTTGCATATTCAAAACAAAGGTGTAGCTTGATGTTGCCTTGAAAGACTAGCATCATGGGAGTTGTAGTCTTGACTCTTCACCTTCACCGCCACATGAAAGGTATTCCGACAGTCTTGGGCAGAAATCATGTTCATGAATGACAGAATTTATTATAACGTTACAGTGGTATGAAGCAGGACATGCCAAGAGCCCTTAGTAGCAAATGCTAATGAGAGAGACTTACGTGAAACACTGGTCTCTGAGCTTTTATTATGCTTATGCTGCAGTCAGCCGCTTCCGCTCTCTTCAGTGTATGGGTAACGCAGCGGTGTTTTACATAGTTAAAATAATCATACAATGCATTTGAGTGTGTTGACAGTTATATTATAATGTTACTCTGTGCGTTTACCTCTGGTTGATATGAGACAATTTTTACACTTTTCAGTAATATAGATTGACAGGTGATGCAAGGACATGGTTCATAACTGGTTTAAATAGCTGATTTCTCTGGATTTAAACATTGTTGGAAACATTTGGGATAATGTAAAAAAATACACATTGTTCTAGTGGTTTTTGGAAATTTTAATCTAAAAATCTTAAATATTGTGCCTTTAATTTCAAGCAAAGATGATCGTAATTTCAGTGTCATGACAACTTTAAGTTAAAATATTGTGCAAAAGTCCATTTTAGCATTTTTGCTACTATTCCAATTCAGAGTGGCTCACAGCTACAATACATTTAGATAAGTGCCCAACTGAACTGCATAAAAGTGACATTTGTATGGAGATATTTAAACTGCAAACTCTGGGCTTTCCTTCAAACTTCCTAATTTTGTGGCTGTTTTCTCTTTGTGCTATGTTAAGATGACCCTGGTTATAGCAGTGCCTAAAACATTCTATTCTCTCTTTATTTCAGCTGGCAGGCCCGAAGGCCTGAAAAAGCCAAGGCAGTCCCGGGCCTCTGCACCCAGCAATGCTATGCCCATTCTCAGCTGTGGTGGGGAGGATCACTTGGGCATGACGCTATATTGCTCCTGGTGCTGTCCCAGCTTCTACAAGGACTATCCGGACCTCCGGCTTGCCGGTGACCGGCTGGAGCACTGGAGTCCCCATAACCCAGACCTGCTCAACCCACCGGACGACGGGCCACTGCTTAAATCTCAGGATTTGAGCTCTTTGGAGCCTTCTCTGGAGCCAAGTCAACAAACAGAGGCTGTAACGCAGCAGGATGAGGGCTATCTTGTCATGGAGAGTGTTCAGAGCCCAGGCTGGGAGAGAAGGCTCACCAACTCTATGTTGAACGGCTATCTGGAGGTCCAAATGCTGGAGGTGTTTTGTCAGCATATGCAAAACATGGCGTGCTGCGGATCGTCATTGCTGGGCACTGACGTCATGCCAGCACTGGTGCCCACCAGCCTGACTGTGGCCAAAGAACAGACAGCCAGTCAGGGGGAAGAGCTGGATTCTTCATCGAATAATGTTGTGCGATACTTGAGCACTTGCTCAACTCCAGCCACCTCCCACTTCAGCTCACCTGTGCTGCGAATTTCAGAAGCTGAATAGCCACCCTTGTAGACACACACAACTCTTGCCCTCATACAATTTCCTGACTTTTGACCAGCACACAAATATTTTAAGTCATCTGTGCTGTTAAAGGAATGTTCTGCTTTTAGCACCCACAGCATTTGTGGCATGTTGATTACCAGATTTTTTTTTTATATCAGGATTCATGCCAGGATTTTTGTGAAGTACTTAAGGCAAGGGAATTAACACTGTATGTATAACATACACTGTATGTATAACATACACAACGTATAACATACAGGTATGTTTTTAAAAGCAGTCACTTATCCTCACCATGAATGAACACTGCATTTATGCAATCCAAAATGCTGAATTTTCAGCATCATTTTTCTAGTCTTCAGACACTGTGACACACATAACCCTATAGAAATCATTCAAAGTTTCTTATCAATTCTGAAAAATGTTGTGCTTCTTATTGTTTAGGTTTTTTGTTGTTGTTGTGAAAACTAATACATTTTTTTCAGGATTCTTTGATGAATAGAAAGTTCAAAAGAACATAATTTTATAAAAGAAATACATGGTCAAATTATAAATGTCTTATGTTTTTGATCAATTTAATGCGTCCTTGCTGAATAAAAGTGTAAATTTCTTTAAAAAAAAAAAAACCTAACCCTTAACTTAAGAACAGTAGTGTACTTCTAATATTTATACCTGCTATCTAGATACACACCAGGAATGTGACATAACTCTATGTAAAGCCCTGTGTTAAAGGACAAATTCGGGGAGATCCGAAGTTTATCTTGATCATTATATCTTTGTGAGTACAGTCTATAGAAGAAAAAAAACAAACCGGATTGGTCCTTGGCACACGGAGTTATTACAGTTAATGCCCAGAGCCCCCACTCAGCTAAAACAGCAGCTATGGGGCATAAACGTAAAGGGTGTATTTGTGCCTCTTAAAAGACACAAAATGCAATTAAAATGTCTGTCCAACATGAACAGGGCCCTTACATGACAATGAGCTGTGTTTAGCCACTTAGCCATTGTTTAAATTCACATAAATAGTGTTTAAGTTAGTCATCCTTGTCAAAGAGTTCGCTGCAAAGTTTCGCATTCTGTTGCCACAATTCTGAAAGGCACACCAGTTCACCAAATCGGACTGAATCATTCTAAACGGATCGCTTCTCAAATCAATGCTGATCACACAAGTTGCTCACTTTCTGACATGAGTGACAGTCCCTCCGAATAGAAATAAACAAATGTCTTGAATTAAATGTTGTAACTCCAACCGTTCACTGAACTGAGACATGTTTTGCTGAGAGAACTGATGAACTCACGAGCAGCTGATACTAAGCATGGGCATGTACTTGAACGGGCAGCGGTTCTCGGATAGAAAATACAAAATAGAAAACCGTTTCTTTCGGACACGTTCAAAGCTGAGAACCGACGAGCCGATGAGCAAAGCCTCTTCATACACACAACGCTCTTCCCAACTGGACTATTTGCCTTTTTTCCGGCTACAACGGCGTTCCCACAGGATTTCAGCGCTAGATACAGCTAGCCATCTAAAACAGGTGAATTTAAACAATGGCTAAACGCATCTCGTTGTCATGTAAGGGACCTGTTCATGTTGGACAGACATTTTAATTGCATTTTGTGCATTTTGAGGCACAAAGACACCCTTTACGTTTATGTCCCCATAGCTGCTGTTTTAGCAGAGTGGGGGCTCTGGGCATTAACTGTAATAGCTCCGTGTTGCAAGCACCAATCCGGTTCATTTTTTTTTCTATACACTGCACTCACAAAGATATAACGATCAAGATAAACTTAAAAATTCACCGGAGTTGTCCTTTGACATGGAGCAAACTCCACCCATAGGAATTATGTAGATAATGCATAACCAGACATTCACCCAGCCACTGATAAAAATAGTCCCACCTCAAAAGGATGATTTTTGCAGTGTAACAAATAATAGTGAATGATAAATGTTTTTACTGAATAATTCAAATGAGTGCTTTAACAAAGTTAAACATACATTTCTATTTTTAGACTTTTTACTTCCATTGTAAATACTAAATTGTCTTCGTAATTATCACTGTAACTGCAATTTTAGAATTATTTTTGCTATTTAGTTGCACATTTTTTTCTCTTTATTTAAAAAAGAGAAAAGGCCTGAGGGACACTTCTTAAATGTGTTTTTTTCTGTTATAATTAACATTTTGACACAAATTCTGTCAATAGAGCTTAACTACCTTCTATTTACATGAATGTTTACACTGTTCATTAATGCTAATTCATCCTTTCCATACCACAATCCTCCCCTCTCTTCTGCTCCTCCATTGTAAGCTTCCTCCAACTTGGTATGTTTAGAAGAAGAGGAACCAAGGTCATGCTGTCATATGTAGACTGTGTTATGACACTTATAAATGTCACCACTTCCTACTAAACAAGCAATCAAACGTTGTTTAACTCAGCCCTGCTGCTAAAGGCTACTTTCACTTTCCTTGTAATCCTTATGAAGTGTTGGGGATGGGATGTTTGTGGTAGTTTCAATATTGTGAAAGTGTTCAATAAGTTTTATTAAACTCTGCCACCTGCTGTTCTTACTGTAAAATGACACCCAGGCGGAGAACAAGTGCTCTCGCCCTCTGCTGTGAGCTATCGGTACGGCGGCCAGTGTCCCACCATGAAGGGTTATGTCGTTGTATCCATGGCATTGTACTTCTCCCAGAGCTGTGACTGTGAGACATCAGTTGTTATATTTACAGCTAAAACACACGCATTACATTAATATATACTATATTAAGAATTTAATTGTATTGTAGTAATGAATGGGGGGGAAATAAAGCTTAAATGCCTTTACTGCCATGAATGTGCTGACATATTGTTTTGACGTCACTCTGACGTAACATTCAGGGAGGTGCCGACATAACAGTTAGCGGACCATGAGTAATAATGTGTGTTTTGTGCATGCTGATATCCTGGCACCGTTACAGGAGCCAAACTCACAGCATCATAAACAGGATTAACTGTTAACTGTGTTCTGTAAATGTGTGTGCGTGTGTGTTAATCTGATCTGTGCCAACATGGCTACTTCACACTCTTGTAACTGCTCTGTGGGCATCTAAACGGGCTCTTTAGCCTGGCACCATGTGGCAAACCATAATACCAGATGGACCGCTCTCTCTCTTTCTCTAGTCTTGGAAATTGCCCAGGCCAGAATAACATTTAATCTAGTTCCTTGCCAATCGTTGATGTCCTCCTGTGGTGGGACAGGAATGTAAATGCACATGGGTCAATGATGTGATGCTCATTTTTGTGCTCTGGGACTGTAAAGTTAAAAAAAAGAAAGAAAAAAACATTTTGAGATGTTTGTGGCATGTTTTAAATGTTCTGAACTAAAATTTTGAAGTGAAGAAAACATGTACAGTTGTGTAACTGCAGATTAAAGGATGCAACTAAATATAAATTGAATGTAATAATTAAAATGTGTGTGCAATATATGGAAAATGGTTGTTATATGCATTTACACCACTTGGTAAGTTATTTTAAGCTAAATCAAAAACGTATATATACAAAAATTGTATATTTAGGATGTGCTTTAAAGGATTTTTCCCAGTTTATCATCTCACGCATCCTAAGCCTATTTGTTACTACCACATAGCCAGAGCCCCAGCCAGCACCCTTCCAGCACTCGTGATTATCTGTTTTCTCTTTCATTTCTGATCATTTGAGCAGCACAGACTTGTTCTCTATTTTATCGGGTGACCCGGTTTCCCTGGCTCATTTTGGTTGCGGTTACCTCACTCTGCTGCACAGCTATTGGTTGAGCAGGCGCACACTCCGACTTTTGCTATACGAGTGATATTAGGCTGCGGTGACGTAAGCGAACGGGCGCGCAGAAATTTTCCAGACGCGGACAGAGGAACGAGCTCGTGTAGTCCCGAAACGGTCCAACCGAGAGAGAGAGAGAGAGAGAGAGAGAGAGAGAGAGAGAGAGAGAGACGCATACAAGCACGCATACCAAGTAGTCGTTTGGAAGGCACTCGGTTGCATCTCGCGCTCAGTATCGGACCCAGTGGAGCTGTTCAGCGTTTATCGGTAGTGTCACCGAACAGTCCCCACGCTCACGGAACCGCTGACCCATGTGATACTGCAGCGTTGCGAGCGCGGAAGGGAGGGGGCGAGAGACACATTCCCCCCCTGCATCTCCACTCGTTAGACTGGAGAAGCAGGTGCACACTTGGAGAGAGAGAGAGAGAGAGAGAGAGAGAGAGAGAGAGAGAGAGAGAGAGAGAGAGAGAGAGAGAGAGAGAGCTGTAGGGGGGCGGGGTAGAGTCGCGCGCGTGGATCTCCGTCGCAGTCCTCCGCGAGGATGTATCCAACAGCTAGACTCCTGCCGCGCGCGCGCTGCCGTCAGTGTAACGGAATCACATGTGCCCCTGTGGTCTAACGGCGGTTCTGATCTGTTTCTCTGGGTTCGGATGGTCCCGGCGCTCAATACACAATTAAACCGGGAAATCAACGCACACCAGCCATGGCGCTGGTCATGGAACCCATCAGCAAATGGTCCCCAAAGCAGGTGCTGGACTGGATGAAAGGTAAAAAAAAATGTCCCCCCGCATTGCCTCTGCATGACCTATAGCCGTTGGGGGAGGAATGGGTGAGCGGGAAGAGCGTCTCTCGGCTGCATGCGGGCTGTGCCCGGCTCTGCCTGTGCCGTGCAGTGAGGTATTGATCGCGCTTGTGTGCCATTTTGCGCCTCTGCTCGGCGCACCATGGTGTGTGTGATCTGCACAGCGCTACACGCGTCGCGCAATAGGGGGTGTGCGTGTGGTCTGGGGATGCGTGATGTGTATGTGTGTCTGTGCGCGCGCTGGCGTGTTTCGCAAGAATGAGCAAAAACGGTTTTAATGACAAAGGACGACATGGCGTTTTCACACAGTACCTAAATATACACATGCGTGCATGCGTGCACACACACACAAAGATAGTGACAGTGCGAGAGAGACAGAGATGCTGTTTCCAGCCTCAGTGAATAAATCTCCCTCTCGCGCAGTGATAACTAGCACCATGGACAGAACCAGGCCGTCGCGCGCTGTGCTGCGCTGCGGATGCGCGTAATCTTGGGACCAGAAGAGGGATGACGGTATCTGTGGAAACTAGCTGAGCCTTGACAGTCCCTCCATGACAAACATTTACTCATTAAACGAACTAATATCTATTTTTGTGTCACTAGTACTTGTGGTTTAATTACCATAAGTAATCTATTAGTATCCTTTTCAATTACAGCAATTGTTTAGATTCGTGTGCTTCCTGTAGTGATGAGTATCTATTAACTTTGTCACAGCACATACTAGTGCTTATGTATATGTTTCTAGTCATTATCCAAATTTCACAATCCAAGTTTCGTTGTTACTTGGAGCAGATTGTACATTCCTCGCTTGAATTCTGTGCTGCTAGCTATTGTTTACTATTTATTATACTAGTTGACCTACTTATTTCATATTTACTTATGACAAAGCCAATAATTATAATAATATAGTGTCAATTTCAGCTTTACTTGTTCTTATTTGGGTTACACTTTATTTTACGGCGTCATTGTTATAGTATATTTATTTAATGTTAATTATCTACATGTACTTAGGGTTATAGCAGGATTAGGGTTTGGTTGAGGTTTAGTTGCATGTAGTTATGCATAATTTAGTGTCTTATGGAAAGTACATGCAACATAACAAGGGCACTGTAAAATAAAGTGTTACCCTTATCTGATTTATTAGATAGGCCATCTACCTATTTTATGAGAAATTTTCGCCTAGTGCTATAGGAACATAAAAATAGATAGTATTTCGCTTTTAGGAAAACTAGGTAAAATAGCTTTGCATAAACCCACTACTTCATCCAGAAGAAAGCAAGAGAGAGTATCCGAATGCTGCTTGCAGATAGTTAAAGGAACACCATGCGGGTTTCGTCATGCAGTTATAGCTCAGGGATGTGGACTCGGCCTCTCCTGTTTGGGAAAAACTGACGACATTTTCGAAAGAGCTACACAGTCTGACATGACAGTTGGTATCTGATTGGAAGTCATTAGCCATTAATGACATGTTCTTCTTTAGATGACACACCGATACACAGATGATATAAGTAGAACACACTGGAGCACAGCTGTGGCGGAGAGACAGAGGGCCAAAATACCAGCAAGATCAGATGCAATCTGAAGTGAAGTTTAAGGGCATTAGTGCACATGACATTCAGCTGCTCATAATCTCTAGCCCAATGAGCATTTTAAAGGTCAGATAGCCTTTGTCACCAATCTAATAATGGACAAGTGTACACAGGTGAATCAATAATGCGGTGGTGGTCCAAAACACCCATACTTTAATGAAATTCTTTCGTAGATGCATGTAGACTTAAGCCAATTATGTATCCATCTGATCTCTCCTGTATCTATTATTGTACTTAAAATGGCAAAAAAATGCCCCATAGTTGATCAGTCTTTCATTTAATGCTATTATTGCTGTATTACTGCCTTGTAACTTCATCTCAATGAATCAGTGTTTCCACAGAATTTTACATATATAACCATACAAGTATAGTTTAGTGAGGATTTGTCAGATTCATACAACCCGTTTAACAAAGTTTTTATTTTTTTCAACAATTCACTAAACAAAGCTTTCAATTCACCAAAAAGAACCGCCTGATAACAGTCATTTGTTTGTGAATCGGATTACCCTGATCGTGCTGTTTGTTTTTGATTGACTATAAAAGAACCGGCTGATTAAGAGTCATTTGTTCTTGAATCGGATTACCTTGGTCATGCTGAATGTTTTTGATTCACTGAAAAGAGCCAGCTGATATGAGTCATTTGTTCTTGAATCGGATTACCCTGGTCAGGCTGAATGTTTTTGATTCACTGAACAGAGCCAGCTGATATGAGTCATTTGTTCTTGAATCGGATTTCCCTGGTCAGGCTGAATGTTTTTGATTCACTGAAAAGAGCCAGCTGATATGAGTCATTTGTTCTTGAATCGGATTTCCCTGGTCAGGCTGAATGTTTTTGATTCACTGAAAAGAGCCAGCTGATATGAGTCATTTGTCAATGAATCGGACCACCCTAACTGCGCTGTTTGTTTTTGATTCACAGGAAAGAACCAGCTCAAAATAGTTATTTTTACATGAACTGGACTAAACTGGTCACGTTGTATGCTTGTTTTCCCGTATCACAAAGCGATTCTTCTTGCCACCGTTTTGTGGTGCACATTATTTGCTCACAATTCACAAAAGACTGCAAACTTACAGTCTCAAATAAAATATAATTTTCTTTGCCATGTCGTTGAAGAATACAGATTGCAAGATCTATATATTGTATTTAGACCTGTACATTTATGCAATATGGACACTACTTAGTTGACATTACTTTTAATTGTAACATTTCTGTAAAGCTGCTTTGAAACGATGTGTTGTGAGAAGCGCTATAAATGTGAATTGAATTGAATTCTCCCCTGTGCAGGGTCTCTGATTAGTTCTGTATTTCAGAGAACTAGGTTTCACGGCCAGTTGTGCAGGATGGTTTCCATTTTCAGGAACTCTGTTCACTGTCTCAGATGCAACTCCAAACTAGCTGCTTGTGCATAATTTGCACAATTACTGCTGACAAAAGAGTTTGTCAGACCTCAGAGCACCTGATCCAGGGTCATTTTGCTGGTATTGATGCTTTCCATTGCTTTGCATCAAATTTTTGTAGAGATTCTGCACAAGCAAACATCTGTCAGCACGATTGTTTATTGTTTAATGTTTTTTCTTAAATTGTAGTTATTACTTACTGTCTTGGGATCAACTGTCATTGCCATATTTCTGTTATGTTATGCGTGTATCTTTCTTTTTTTTCCTTTTTTTTACACTTGGCAGAATGTCAGTAGAAAAAAAACTTGCATTGGTGCAGAGATGTGGCATGTGCTGATGATGTCTGTAGGGATAATCTGCCTCCTCTAACATTACAGACGTCTTGTAATATAAAACTCTGCTGCGTGCCCTGTTTTGACCTTTGCAGCTTACATTTGAAAAATCATCATGCAGGTTGACATATGATAGGATCTTATCCCCGAAGATGACAGTAAGGACTGTGGATATGCATTTGGATTAGTAGTTATTGTTAAAGGGATAGTTCACCCAAAAATTAAAGTTCTGTCATTAATCACTCACACTCATGTCGTTCCAAAACCATAAGACCTGTGAGATCTCTGTCCCTCCATTGACAGCTACGCAACTTTACAAACTAAATAGATTGTAAAACTAATCCATATGAATTGAGTGGTTTCGTCCAAATTTTCTGAAGAGACGCGATTGCTTTATATGATGAACAGATTTAATTTAGGCTTTCATCCACAAACATTCATCTCACACACATCAGTTGTGGTAAACGGAAGCTCAAGCATGTTCGCTTGACCTGCAAGAACGACTGAGGTTCATTCTCGTTTGTTACGCAGCATGTTGAGCTTCTGCAAGAGGTTTGTTCTCATGTATCAAGCAAGTTCGGTCGAGCTTCTGTTTAAGTTCGGTGATCAATGTTTATATGTGAATAAAACTCAAATCATATGGATTAGTTTCCAGATTTCTTTATGAACTTTTTAAAGCGTCAATGTGTCAGTTGCGTAGCTGTCCATGGAGGGACAGAAAGCTCTCAGATTTAATAAAAAAAATCTTCATTTGTTTCTGAAGATAAATGTAAGTTTTGCAGGATTGGAAGGACAGACATGAGTGTGAGTAAATGATGACAGCATTTTCATTTTGGGGTGAACTAACCCTTTAAGGTTATCCATATAGTTGTAGTTATGATATGATATTGATATTGCAGTCCTTTTAAATGTGTTACGTTTGGCAATACAATGTCCTACTTGCTTGTCTCACTGCAGTGGTTCTTCCCAGTGTTCATTGCTACTGTTGCTCTTCCATCACTTATCAGAGCATTTATCTCCACTGTTCTCTGTTAACAAAATGAGTGCACACTCCATAAGCCCTATTGGCTCACCTGTTTTATCTAATAAAATCTTTCCAGAGACCTAATTTCATTTGCAAACCTATTCAGCTTGTTTGTATCTCTGCATACTTTAGGGTTTTTAATAGATGACTGATGTCCTGTGGAAATAATCAAATGCCTCTGCGTTTTCAACCAGCTTTTGTATTATTGCAATATCAGCAGTAAATGTAAATAAACCTTGTGTACTCTTTCACCGTTTATCCCAGTTTATTGGTTAAAAAAAAGTCACGTTAATTCAAGTCGTTTTTGAAAACTACAGATTTCATTTGCACATGTGTATCCCTGTTCACATACAGTTTGCCTAGTGTAAACATCACAACCATTTTTCTCTTCTCTAATCATCTAGTGCTGATAAAAAAACAAAAAACCTTTTACTGCAAAGACAGCTCATCTTGCCAGCTATGAATTACCCCTTTAAACTTTGGCTGTTCAGAATAACCTATCACACGACTCTCAGTGTTTCTGCAGCATACAGCATGCAAATGTTCTGTAAGCATGAAAATCCCGGATGAGCTGTAATACATTTGCCAAAATGTGCGTTATACAACTGAGCTCACTGCCCTGAATACTATATTCCATAATGGAGAGTGCTCAATTTGACCTTCAATTTTCAGTGTGATGATAAAAATCAGAAGTAAAATCAGCTACGGATTTTAACAGCCTTTTCTCGACTCGTTATTTAACTAGACTGTCAAGAATGAAGACATTGCAATAAAACAAATCAATAAAACTGCTAAATAACATATATTTTACACATAATGGGGCCATGTTGTAGCATACTTCTGTTTGAAATGTTTATCAATGCATAATGCATAATGGAGACTGTTTCACATTGACAGTATAGTTTGCACTACGCTAGTATTTGTGTGAACATTGCATTTTCTTATCAGAGAGATACAACTTTAGCACCTGTACTTGACTTTTGAAGAGTCATTGCAATTTGGCAGATTTATTCATCAAACTAACCTTAAGTCATGCAGTACACAGTTAATGCATATAAGTAAAAACCTGAACATTTGTGGCTTTTAGTTCCCTTAAGCATTGAGGCCATATATTTGAGAGTGTATTCCAAAAACTTCTTTTTCTTTTATTCACTATTTGACGTGTCCCATTAGAGCATACTGTTAGATATTTACATTTATGCAGTTGGCAGATTCTTTTTTTCATTGCATTCAGTGTACATATTTTATCAGTCCTGCTTTCACTAAAAATCAAACTCATAACCTTGGGTGTTGATAGCACTGTGCTCTACTGCTTACAGGTAGGCTGAACATGAAATGATCAGTCAAGCTTCTCATGGGATTCTTAACACAGCCTTCATTTCCAAAAACTAACATTCTAAATCGATGTACAAGACTGGCCGTCTGAAGGGGGAAATGGGAATATGGGTGAGCTCAAAACCACAGAGGTCACTCAAGCCAGTACAGATGATATTCTCAATTCAAATATTATCTCCTGTGCTGATTTAGATACAGATTTTTTTTTTGATGAGTATCTTCAATTTAATAAACCCAAAACAAATTGACTGCATTGGTGGGAAAAGTACTCTGCACTCCCTCACCTTGCCTGAGCGGAGTGTTTTATCACTCATTACCTGCTCTTCCTGAAGCTGTGAAGGTCAGATTCTCTTAGCCTACTAATACAGAATGCTCCAGGCACTCATTTAAAATTATTTCAAATGGTGGTTCACCTTCCATGAACCAAAATCCAATATAGGCTCATGTAAAACTATTCTTCACCACACATGCATAGTCATCATCACCACTTAGTTTCTATAGTTTTTAAAATGTTTGGCCAGCACAGGTGAATCCAGAATTTCAACCTGTCACATCACGTGCGTAAAACTAATGGCTAATGATTGGAGAAACTAAGCGTTTCGAAACTTTGAATCAATTTGTATCATTTGAATTGCCACACGCATGTGACTCCTGCTGGGCTGAACCGTGTCAATGTGGTAAAAAAAGCTCAAAGCAGCAACACTTTTTACAAAGCATATATTCACCATCTGCACTATCATTAGGAAAGTTGTATTTGAGGATTCATTTTATATAATTTACCAATTACAGTGCTCTTGGTTAATCCAAAATATTAGTAAACTTCAAACCTGAATATTTAAAATTATGATTTTGGCTTCCTTAGGAGAACATCTATATGTGCATAATTTTTGGGCAACAAAAATGAAAAACCTGAATGAAGGGCCCACAAGTAGGCCTAATTTTGATCAGATAAGGAAGTGGGCCATGTCATTATTCTTTTATCTTTAAGACCTTTACTGGCTAGCCACACAGTGGAGTACTTCAATCCCTGTGATGGAGCATTGTCCTGCATAAAAATCATGGTCTTCTTGAAAGATGCAGAATTTTCCTGTATCACTGCTTTAAGAAAGGGTCTTCTAAAAAAATGGCAGTAGGTTTGGGAGTTGATTTTGAGTCCATCTTCAACCCAAAAAGATCCAACTAGGACATTTTTAATAATACCAGCCCATACGAATACCGCACCTCGGTGGCGTGTGAGTGGAAGTGGAACTCTGTGCCTGTTACTGATCCAACCACGGGCCCATCCATCTGATCCATCAAGAGACACTGATCTCATCAGTCCATAAAACCTTTGAAAAATCAGTCTTCAGATATTTCTTGGCCCAGTCTTGACGTTTTAACTTCTGTGTCATGTTCAGTGGATTTTGGGTTTCAGCCTTCCTTACCTTGGCCTTGTCTCTGAGCACTGAACTCCTTGTACTTCTGGGCACTCCAGGTAGGTTGCAGTTCTGGAACATGACAGCACTGGAGGATAATGGGTAGCTTCACATTTGATTATTCTGGATTCTTTGGCAGTTAATTTCCGTTTTTATCTATTAGTAGTTTTTTTTGTCTATTCGTGTCTTTGCATTGACTTAACATGTAAATCACTTGCGCTTATCGCTTCATTCGCGTCTGGTGTGAACGCACCCTAACAAAGGCTGCAACCTCTAGAGTTTGTTGAGGCCACAAGAGTGAGGTTTGCTCGCACAGCAACTACTAATTTGCCTCTTTTACACAGAGTCAGTTACATATCTTTTTTGGACCACTTTGCCTGAGGAAAAAAAGCTGCCTTATAATGATGCACACTTTGATAAAGGGTGTTTATCTCCTTAGGCCACACCCTCCCTCATTAGACAAATACACATCACCTGATATGCTTAAATCCAATAAGCATTCAAGTTTTTACAGCTTGTAGTTGGAAAATTTGCATAATAAATTGCATGATAATGTCAAAATCATAGATATCTATAATAAAGGCTAGATGTCTTGTATAAAGGCTAGTGATCTCTGAAGTAGGCACAGTGAAATGTAGGGGGGGAAATCCTAGTAAATTGCGTTTTTGAAGTTGAAGAACTAAGAAGTAAACTTAGTTTGCATGTTGTTTTTTTATACAAATAATTTTATTATAATAGTGATATTCTTATTAAAAAGTGTGTGTGTGTGTGTGTGTGTGTGTGTGTGTGTGTGTGTGTGTGTGTGTGTGTGTGTATATATATATATATATATATATATATATATATATATATATATATATATATATATATATATATACATATATATATTGGCAGTTTTAGTAGCCTATATATTGATTTAACATAAATACCTTGTGTGTGTGTGTGTGTGTGTGTGTGTGTGTGTGTGTGTATATTCTTTGCACCTATCTGTTCTGTTCAATGTTACTTTCATATTGAAGTCCATGGTTATAATTATTCATAAGTATGTAGTGGCATAACTACATCTCTGACGTTTATAACAAATGAAACAGTTTGAAAATCGGTTGAAAATTAAGCAAGTTATGGTTATTTAAAAGGACATGCACCATTAAAACACACTGTTACGAGTGAGCGAGCTGCCTGTGATAAGATGGCTGCAAGTTGCGGACGGCGACCTCCATTGGCCAACAGCGCGCACGAGACATCTAGCCTTTATTATGGATATCTATGGTCAAAATACTCACTTGCCTAATTTGCACACATTTTTACAGAGGATTTACAGAGATCATCACCCCCCTAGAGGCAAGCCATTCAGATGTTCAAACAGTTATGACATAATGAAGCCTCGTATATTAAAAGCATGTTTAGGTGTTAGATTAGGTTTGTTCGAATTAAAGCAGCACTGTGTAGACATCAAAGTACGACGAGAGTGATTAGAGAGCAGAAGGCTCCATATGCTTTGAAATCGGACCCGCGGTATGTGGTACTTAGTCATTTCTGTGTAACTTGTTGCATGTGTAATTTGCAGGAAGTCCGATTGATGACTTTTTGCAACAACAAAAAAGATGTTTGCACTTTTATTTTAAAAGCCATCTGTTAAACTTGCATCCTGACAGGCCTGTGCACAAGTAGTACGTAAGCAGGGCATATCATTGGCTATTTTTTTCTATACCAAAATCAGCCAAAAGTACATTGCACATGCACTGTAAAACACTATTTCCACAAGTTTTACAATAAACCTGGTGTTTTTAAATAAATCTTTGTTGTTGACTGAATTGCTTGTGTAAATGATTCACAAACCGCTTAAGTGAATGATTCAGTGACTCACTCATGAGGCCCGCTTTATATAGTACACTTACTTTTTTGTGGACTTACAATAGTTGCCGCGTGTTGTTTTTCTGTGTCCGTTTAGTCTACAAGACTGTAGCTTGTCCTAGCGTTTGTCATGTTCAGTAGGCTCACGAGCACCCCCTTTGTGGTCGATATGTGTTGGTGCATTATTTGGGACAGGGCCATAAGTTCAATTGTTTGTTTCTTGTCTGTGAATTTGATTGAACCCCTGAATGAATTATTCTTATAAAGATGGTTATTTGTCGCCGCACCACATAAACATCGTTCTGTTTTTTCCGACTGATGAGACTTGTTTGTGTTTTTTGAAAGAAGTCTCTTATGCTGTATTTATTTGATCCAACAGTTCTACTGCTTAAAATGTTTGTGGGAACTGTGCTAAACTTTTTCAGGATTCTTTGCTGAATAGAAAGTCCAAAAGAACAACATTTATTTGACAGAAATCCTTTGTTAGGCTACATTACAAATGTATTAGATTTGTAAAATTAAGATAGACTTAGAATAGAATAGAAAAAAGAGACAACATTTATGACATGTTCGGTCATTTGGGATCATTGGGATGATCAAAGGACTTCTAAAAAGTATAAATACAGATTTTAAAAAATGGTGTCGAAAGTGGGGCGTATCAGCCTGAAACAGCAGCAACTGGGCTTAGAACGGTAGGATGTTTGCAAGCATTTGTGTTTGAGTGAGTGTTTGATGTTTTTCTAAGGGGTTTCCTCACGATGAGTCACCACTCTCAGTGGGAGGGACCAGATACAGTTTTCCCTTTGTCAGCTGTTCTTGGATCAGCGTAGATGTGTTAGCACAGATGTGAGATGGTGAGATGTAAACCAGAAGGGTGGACTTGAAGAGATTATGTGTGTTTCTTAAAGGAGGCCATTCTCATGGGGAATTGCATGTAATTATGCATGATAATAACCCTGTTTTCTATGATGAAGTACTCTCTCCTTTCCCAGCTTAATATGCAGAGACTGCAAAAGCTGCGAATGGATAGTTTATACATTGATGAGCTGTATTTCTATCTAATGTGACATTTAAAAATTACTTTTGGTTGGAAAAATCTAATTTAGTCATGTTAATTTAGTCATATTAAATATTTAAATGTGTATAAAATATATATACAAAATAAATATATATTAAATATTTTAGTATATCTATATATCTATATTTAGTTTATTTTTTGAATAAAACCTAGGGTCTCTACCATGAACCCTGTTTAGGTGCAAGCCAAGGTATATTTTAGTTTAGTTTGTGCCTGCCATCCCTGGGTTTTGGGCATCATGAAAGTGGTTTGGCTTTTAGCAGTATTCATTGCCATAGTAATTTACGCCCAATGGCTAAAGGCAAGCTCACACTACATGAATTTTGGCTGGAATTTGCTTTCGCAGACAGATTTCCAAGCTCTGCAACAAAACTCACGAATTGCGCCCAAATTGGTGCTCGTGCTGTGCAGATGCTGATTAAATATGAGCTGGTCAGTGACGTGATCTGAGCAGTCACAGATGCTGTGTTATTTTTAAAGCCTGTTTGATATTATTGCCATGTGATCTTTTAGTGTGTGAAATGTAACAACAATATGGAACTAATCTAGCCAATCACAGTGATGGTACAAACGGGTTTCTCATGACTGCCTCCTGACCAAATGTCTTGTAGTTTTTGCACCTCATCAGCGTTGTGTTGAGTTGCATGTGTGCTGCTATGACAAGGTGACGACAAATGACAAGAAACCTTGTTGTGCACAACAATTCATTATTCATTATTATTTGTATAATTAATAATATATCCTTAATCCATTGGACATGACATTTTTATTGAACAATTATTATTAAGAATTTAGTTTAAGCTGCAGTAGGGAGTTTTTAGAAAATGTTGACTTTTTTTGAAGAAAATTTGAAGCACAACTGACAGGTCACTCCCCCTTGCTCTCTGCTGCACTACAGCCCTCCCTCCACAGCTCCTCCCCCTCCACAGCTCCTCCCCCTCAACAGCCCCTCCCCATCACAGCTCCTCCCTCTCCACAGCTCCTCCCCCATCACAACGGAGCCTGCCGTGAACGTGCAGGCTAGTAAGCAAGCAGGGCCGCGATGACGGCGGATAAACAGTTATGGCACATTCACTGGTACGGACGCAACATCAACAATATGATTTACATTGACTAAATCCTGCCCATACTTTGACTACAAACGTAATCCTCAAAACATTACGGATTTTGCTATATACACTCACCAAAAGGATTATTAGGAACACCATACTAATACTGTGTTTGACCCCCTTTCGCCTTCAGAACTGCCTTAAAGGGGTACTTCAGCGCTGGGAAGATGAATCTGTATTTAAACTGGGTCATTAATGTAGTAGAAATGTGAAATTATTTTTGAATTTGGTGCTTTCTAGACTGAGAAAAGACAGAAAATGTATTTTTGTCTCATGTGGATGAAAGACTACAATTCCCAGAATGCTTCGCTGCCCTGTGAGGCCATTCCCAAAGCCTATGCTACTGGATTACAGTGACTGAGTTCAGAAAGTACAATTAAATATTGAACATGTGTGTTCTATATAACGATCGAGTTGCCGCGTGAGTCTCACAGCACTAACTAGGAGTCAGATTACATTTAATGTCATAAATGAGCTAATGAGCTCTCGTGATGAGAGCTGAGGAAATCGCGGCCACATTCGCGGCATACATTCACAACGCGTTTTGAGTTCATGCCTTTGGAAGCTTAACTTTCATAGAAATTAATTTGAGAAGTTAAAACACTTACATTGCTCAGCATCCGTTTAAATTAATGCCTGTAGCTGAGCTGTACTGTGAGTGTGATCTCCCATCTCCCATGTGTGAGTTGAAAACATGTGGAAATGGCTCCCTCTGCTGGCTGTAGTCTTTAGCCTCTGGGCAAACATTCCAAAGATGACGCAAATATCGTCAATTTGCGTCACGAGAGGAATTTTTCCAGAAATAAAATGCATAAATCTCTCGTCTCAGGGGGATATAAGAGGGGGGAGCACGATCATTTGAATATACTCCAGGGTTTCTGCTGATACAAAGCCATATGCTAATCACTGAAGTAACCCTTTAATTCTACGTGGCATTGAGTCAACAAGGTGCTGAAAACATTCTTTAGAAATGTTGGCCCATATTGATAGGATAGCATCTTACAGTTGATGGAGATTTGTGAGATGCACATCCAGGGCACGAAGCTCCCATTCCACCACATCCCAAAGATGCTCTATTGGGTTGAGATCTGGTGACTGTTTGGGCCATTTTAGTACAGTGAACTCATTGTCATGTTCAAGAAACCAGTTTGAAATGATTCAAGTTTTGTGACATGGTGCATTATCCTGCTGGAAGCAGCCATCACAGGATGGGTACATGGTGGTCATAAAGGGATGGACATGGTCAGAAACAATGCTCAGGTAGGCCGTGGGCGTGGCATTTAAAGGGGTACTTCAGCGCTGGGAAGATGAATCTGTATTTAAAGTGGGTTATCAATGTAGTAGTGAATTTAGTGCCTTCTAGACTGGTCTCATGGGGATGAAAGACTACAATTCCCAGAATGCCTTCTAGACTGCTCTCATGGGGGTTAAAAAACTACAATTCCCAGAATGCTTCGCTGCCCTGTGAGGCCATTCCCAAAGCCACCAACTTGATTACTGTGACTGAATTAGAGAAGACACTACAATTAAAAACGAAACGTGTCTGTTCAATATAATGAGTGAGCCACCGTGCGAGTATCACAGCACTGAGCACTCACTGCAGGAGTCAAATAAATGAGCTGATGAGCTCTCGTGATGAGAGCTGAGGTAATCGCAACTACACTCGCGGCATACATTCACAATGCGAGTTCAGTCTGGCGCGTTTCAGTTCATGCCTTTGCAAGCTTTCATAGAAATTAATTTGAGAAGTTAAAAGACGTACATTGCTCACCATAGCTCCGTTTAAATGAGTGCCTGTAGCTGCCATCTAAGCTCTGAGTGTGATCTCCCATCCCCCATGCGCAGGTTCAAAACATGCGGAAATGGCTCCCTCTGCTGGCTGTAGTCTTTAGCCTTTGGCCAAACATTCCTCCTATGATGCAAATATCGTCAATTTGCATCATAGGAGGAATTTTTCCAGAAATAAAATGCATAAATCTCTTGTCTCAGGGGGATATGATGGGGGAAAGCACAATCATTTGAATATACTCCAGGGTTTCTACTGATACAAAGCCATATGCTAATCGCTGAAGTAACTCTTTGAACAATGCCCAATTGGCACTAAGGAGCCTAAAGTGTGCCAAGAAAACATCCGCCACACCGCACAGTGGTAACAAGGCATGATGGATCCATGTTCTCATTCTGTTACACCTCTCATACAAGGTGGGGTCTTCTGCTGTTGTAGCCCATCCACCTTAAGGTTGTGTGTGTTGTGGCTTCACAAATGCTTTGCTGCATACCTCGGTTGTAACGAGTGGTTATTTCAGTCAAAGTTGCTCTTCTATCAGCTTAAATCAGTCGGCCCATTCTCCTCTGACCTCTAGCATCAACAAGGCATTTTCGCCCACAGGACTACCGCATACTGGATGCTTTTCCTTTTTCACACCATTATTTGTAAACCCTAAAAATGGTTGTGTGTGAAAATCCCAGAAACTGAGCAGATTGTGAAATACTCAGACCGGCCCATCTGGCACCAACAACCATGCCACACTCAAAATTGCTTAAATCACCTTTCTTTCCCATTCTGACATTCAGTTTGGAATACTGCCATGTGATTGGTTGATTAGATAATTGCATTAATAAGAAATTGAACAAGTGTTCCTAATAATTCTTTTCTTTTTGTCTTTTTTATCATCGTCATCTGTCATTTTCCTGTCATTTTATTCACTGGATGGTCATATACCTTTTCACCACTAGATGGGGGATAATATCACACAGTGTACCTTTAATACTCATGGGACACACGTGAGTGTGCATGCTTTGGATGTGTGCACTTCCCTCAGAAAAACATATCAGAAGTATATATGGTGTTAAAATGCATGCAAAAATAGATTTCATGATGACGAAAATGCAATGCATCACGTGAGCATGGCCGCGACAGAGAAAAATACAATATTTTGAATAAGTAATTACTTCACAACCGCTAAAATAGTATGTATTGTATGAATGTAATCTGGATGTAATACGCCATGTTGTCATTATCATGTGACCTACCATCGTCAGCTATGTTACTTCAATGCCACTCTCCCGTGGCCTTATGGGATAGTAAAGTATCCATCGTATACTGCAGAATCTGACCAGAAGAAGTAGGTCTCCTGGGTACTTTTTTGCCTAATCCAGTACTGTGAAATCAGACATACTTATTTTGTCACATTCTGTTTTTCGCATTCTATACAGTATGCGATTTCAGACGGAGCCATAGTCTTGCATAGTCAGACCTTCAGACTGATGGCAGAAGTTCTGGACTTCATAGCAGCTTTCATTGGGCAAGGACCGCCCAGAGGCCGCCTGACTGACATGTAAAGCAACCAGTCACAGTTTGTTTGCTCTGTCATGTTTAGGGGTGTGAAAATGTAATCTGTTAAGGCTCTCCCCTCTTCTGGAAAAGGGGACCGGAGCTGCAGCTCATTTGCATTTAAAGATACATGCACAAAACATTTTTTTGCTTAAACTCAAAAATGATTATTTTTATACAACATGTATAATAAATTATCTGTGGGGAACTTTGAGCTGAAACTTCACAGACAGATTCTGGGGACACCTGAGACTTACTGTATCTTGTAAAAAGGGACATAATAGGTCCCCTTTTAAATTACAACATATGAGCTTGCTCATATGTTGTATAGCAATGATATAGCAAGATATTTAAATGCATTCATAAACTTCATATTCTTCAATCTGTTAATCCTCACCATAAGAGGCAAATCGTGTTAGAACTAGAAGTAAATCACAGTTTTGCATGTTTCAAGACATGTGATTGGCTGTTTAGTACTGATGTCACTTTCACCGTTAGCAAAGATTAATAATTATTGCAATTCCATTTGGTGATGTGAGTGGTGCTGGAAATACACATTTCTCCTATAATGTGTGTATACGTTTGCAGTGTATGTATGTATGTGTGTGTATAGGACTGTAGGAAATGGAGGCATTTATCATTCCCTGTGCAGGCTTACCTCCCCGTCTCTAAGCAACGGTTGCCAAGCAGCCCGTATAGCTGGAGCAGAACGAGAGAATGAGCACGAGAGAAAGTCTGTTTAGCTGAAGGACATCCTACACACACACACATACACATGTCAATAAAATAACACACAGGTTTGAGACCATGGAGCTGGTTATGAAGGACACTGAGCTTGTGTATATCTGTTCAGAATGTTCCCATCCGAAGAGCCTCTCGGCCAACATCATCCTCTGAGAAAGCGAGTGTGTGTTGCTGCCTTGAGAATTGCAGGTGTGTGTCTCTTTCTGAGAGACGTGTCTGTAATCACTAAGTGGTTAATCTCCGTGTTTCGGGGGGGTGTGGGGGATAAAGCACAAACTGTTACAGGAATTAGCCACTTGACATCATTTGCAGGTTTACGATGTGTTTATGCATTGCTTTTGGTGTGCGCGAGTGTTGTGTATTAATCATCCTAATGACAGCTCTCTGTATGGAGAGAAGCTCCATTACACTGGGTCACATTTTAAGTTTATTGCATGACATAAATGAATTATGATCACATGGTTGTGTTGCACTTCTCTCTCTCAGGGCTGGATGACTGTTTGCTGCAGTATATGAGGACATTTGAGAGAGAGCAGATAAACGGAGAGCAGCTGCTTCACATCACCCATCAGGAGCTGGAAGAGCTTGGCGTGACCCGCATCGGACACCAGGAGCTCATTCTGGAGGCTGTGGACTTACTCTGTGCACTGGTGTGTGTGTGTGTGAGTGAAAAAGAGACTGGCTGTGATAATGATGTGTTTGTTTTGTATTAATGACACAACAGACATTTTAATCAAACTCCGCTTAACACTGAATGATTAGCACCCAGCGGGAATCTCCCAACCAGTATACAAAAAGAGGAGGGAGTTTGTGTGCAAAGAAGGCAAGATGTGTTTTTGGTTCTGCTGGAGGAATGCATGCGTCATAGAAAGAGGGGAGGAGTTAAATCTCAGTCAACTAGCTATCTTCCTTATAGCTGTTCATGCAAACCAATTAATCTCAGAAGTAGAATTGTAGGTTTATTAGTAGGCTAAAGAGCTGTTTCTGGTGAAATGATTGGAAGTGGACAGCATTAATAATAATGCAAATGGGGTCTAAAACAACCTGAGATCTTATCGCAGATGACAGTGAAGGGTCACCTACTCACTCAGTTAGTCAAAGTTTTTTTGTCCAGTGTGCAGCAACACTTTGCTTTTAAAGGCGCAATACGTATGGTTTTGGGATTGAAATATCCTGTTATAGATTTTGTTGACTTGCGTACTTACATTATCTCAAATGTTTCCGACCATGTTTAAATCCAGAGAAAATGAATCATTTTTATGTAGCTCACTATGGTTAGTCATTGTTCGAATAATACGTTTTCTTGATTTTCCATGGGTAACATGTTTGTACCATGCCTCAGAAACAAACACTATTTTGTAAAGTGGCTAACATAGCATAATCAGAAAAATCTTTATTTGTAGCAACAGTTGAGTATTCTCCAACATTCAATATATTTTAAAATGCATGTCATCCAGTTTTTATAAATACGGTATGATATTTAAGTATCAATCTAGCTTACTGCAGTGTGCAACAAATGTCTCATATAATTTTCTCATAGCAGCTGGAATAAAACATTCCGGATTGTAATTCAGAAAGGTCCAAATGACGTCATCAGGGACAACTGGAAATTCACCCGTATGACAATTAGAGATTAGACTGTACAGAAATATAAATCTACAGGTACACACTAAATACACATAGTCACGTAATGCTGTTGTTGTTATTAACAATTTGAAAACAAAGTATTTCAATAATAAATGTCTGCTCCTATAATGCCTGATGAGTTTGGAGAACACCTGACAAGAGAGCAGAGACCATTCCATTCATACAGAATCTCTCCATTCCCAGATCCATGTTGGTGCTTCTTCTCTTCAGTTCACCCCACTCATCTTATATAGTGTTCAGGCTGGGAAATGGGATGGCCATGGCAGAAGCTTGGTTTTGTACTCAGTGACACATTTTTGTTTTGATTTTGAAGGGTTTTTTTTGGATCAATGTCCTGTTGGAATATTCAACCTTGACCCATTATATGATTTCTAGCTGGGACTGTCAGGTTTTATTTTTTTAATCGGTTGATATTTGATAGAATCCAAGATGTCATGTATCTGAACAAGTTGTCCAGAATCTCTACATGCCCACAACATTAAAGTTCCAGCAGTATATATAACAGTGGGCTTGGAGTACTTTTTTTTACATGTGTGCACCAAACCCATCTTGAGTGTTTGCTTTGTCAGATAAAAACTCAAGATGGGTTGGTACTGGATCTTTAATGTTGTGGGTTTAATTTTCTGCTAGATCCCAGACGTCTTGTTCAGACACATCACATCATGGATTATATCAAACAGCAAAGCATAGAAAAATCTAAACCTTACCGCCTCTGCTAGAAATCGTATAATGGGCTATAGTTTGATCTTCCAACAGGACACTGATATAAATAAATAAATAAATAAATAAATATATAAATAAATAAATATATATATATATATATATATATATATATATATATATATATATATATATATATATATATATATATATATATATATATATATATATATATATATATATATATATATATATATATACTATAAAATGAATGATGAACTGAAGAGAGAAGCACAAACATAGATCTGGGAATCTGAAGGTTCTGGAGAGATTCTGTGTGAAGGAATGGTCTATGATCTCTTGTCAGGTGTTCTCCAAACTCATCGGGCATTATAGAGAACACTCAGAAGTTTTATCTTTGGGAAAAGGAGGTTCCAAAAAGTATGAAATAAAAAACATTTATTTCATAATGAGATTTTCCCATATTTAAAGAATTTATTCTCCAATGAAAGATTTTTTTTTTTTTTTGGTGTAAATCGTTAAAATAAAATATCAAAAGGATTAACGACGCAGATTTATTTTCACAAATTTCTTTTATTTGGTCATATTTACCAAGGGTACGAATAATTTTGAGCACAACTGTATTTCTTCGGATGAAATTTTTCAGTGAAAATGATTATTTTGGTCATACTTTCAACACGTAGAATCTGTGATTCCATTTGTGATGTGGTGTCTGACAGTCACACATTCTCCTCAAAACTTTATAGTGCATCCGGAAAGTATTGTAATTGCTTCACTTTTTTCACATTTTGTTATGTTACAGCCTTATTCCAAAATTATTTTGGATTAATTATTTTCCTTAAAATTCTATGAATAATACCCCATAATGACAATGTGAAAGAAGTTTGTTTGAAACTTTTGCTAATTTTTAAAATAAAAAAATCACATCTAAATCTAAGTACACTCTACATTGTAATGCAGACACATGCATTTTCTGTAAAGCTGTAAAGCTGTTTGTGAAAAGCGCTATACAAATAAATGTGGACTGAATATTCACAGCCTTTGCGCAATACTTTGTTGAAGCATCTTTGGCACCAATTAGAGCCTCAAGGCTTTTTGAGTATGATGCTACAAGCTTGGTACATCTATTTTTGGGCAGTTTCTCCCTTTTTTTTTTTTTTTGCAGGACTGATCAAGCTCCAACAGGTTGGATAGGGAGCGTTGGTGCACAGCCATTTTCAGATCTCTCCAGAGATGTTCAATCTGGTTCAAGTCTGGGCTCTGACTGTGTAATTTAAGGACATTCATAGAGTTGTCCCATAGCCACTCCTTTGTTATCTTGGCTGTGTGCTTAGGGTCATTGTCCTGTTGGAAGATGAGCCTTCGCCCCAGAGCACTCTGGAGCAGGTGTTCATCAAGGATGTCTCTGTACATTGCAGCATTAATCTTTCCCTTGATCTTAACAAGTCTTCCAGTTCCTGCCGCTGAAAAACATCCCCACAGCATGATGCTGCCACCACCATGCTTCACTGTAGGTATTGGCCACGTGATGAGCGGTGTCTGGTTTCCTCCAGACATGACGCTTGTCATTCAGGCCAAATAATTCAATCTTTGTCGTCAATCTTTGGCTTTTGTCTGGCCACTCTACCATACAGTCCTGATTGGTGGAGTGCTGCAGAGATGGTGGCTCTTCTGGAAGGTTCTCCTCTCTCCACAGAGAAATGCTGGAGCTCTGTCAGAGTGACCATCAGGTTCTTGGTCACCTCCCTGACACTAAGGCCCTTCTCCCCCGATCAATCATTGTTTGGCTGGGGGACAGCTCTTGGAAGAAGAGTCCTGGGGGTTCCAAACTTATTCCATTTCAGGATGATGGAGGCCACTGTGCTCATTTGGACCTTTAATTTTCTGTACCCTTCCCCTGATCTGTGCCTTGATACAATCCTGTCTCTGAGGTCTACAGACAATTCCTTCGATTTTGACTTGGGACCTTACATAGACAGGAGTATGCCTTTCCAAATAATGTCCAATCAACTGAATTTATGTCCACTGGTAGACTCCAAACAAGTTGTGATCAGTGGAAACAGGATGCACTTGAGCTCAATTCTGAGTGTCATTGCAAAGGCTATGAATATTTATGTGATTTATTTATGTAAGATTTTAAGCAAACTTCACTTTGTCATTATGGGGTATTGCTTGTAGAATTTTGAGGAAAATAATTTAATTATTTTGAAATAAGGCTGTAACAAAACAAAATGTGAAAAAAGTTAAACGCTGTAAATACTTTCTGGATGCACTGTAGATTCAGCCACACTGAGGAGCTGTGCCGATGCACAACCCACGTAAGGTTGATAGTGCCGCAAATAACTGCAATTGCAGGTTTCAAACAGAGTTGGCGACAAAGAGGCAAAACTTAAAGACTGCAGCTTTAAATGATCAAATATAACTGTAACAAAGTTAAAGTAGGTGAATGTTAAAGTTGGCAAGAAATAAAATTTTACAATTCGTTTTTTAAATGTAATATTGTAGTGTTAACTATACATTTATTTATCTGTGTATTTCATTAATTAAAAAAAGAACAATTTACCCTTATAATCTTTAATCAAATACATTAATCTCCCATCCCCCCTCGAAACGACTTCTCTTCCAGTCATGTAATATGGCGTGAGGGCGGGGCTATTGCGCTCTGTCTCGCTGCCTCTCAGACACCTGTCTCTGAGTTCAACTTTCAACGATCCAATCACTTCAAAATCAGGCCCCGCCCTACATTTTTTTCTAATTTCAGAGTACATTTCACTTGGATATACATCACAATAAGGAGAAAAAGACGATCTTAACTTCCATTTCATGCCGACTTTAAACGTAATGTTTAATCGTTTAATCGTAAAATAACAAAACGAAACACAGTGGACTGCAGCTTATAAGCATAATAAAAACAGCAAAGTAAAATGTCCCAGGCTCTTGGTTCCGCCCTGCTTCATTCCATAGTAGCGTTAATAAAACTTTATTACATTAGCTCATCCATGAACATGAGTCCCGTCAGATTGTTTTCCATCGGCTGTGGAGGTGAAGACGAGAACTCCCATGATTCCATGCTCATTCACAGCACCATCAATCTACGCCTTTCTTATTGTAAGCAAAACTTACATACTGTGCCTTTAACTTTACTAATTTAGGTTTTAGTAATTTTGATTTTGTAATTTGTATTAGTTTTTATTAATTTATTAAAAAAAATGTTTTAGTAATTTTAGCACTTCCTCTTGAACTTTTAAATGTTATTTTAGTTAGCCCCATTTCATAAGTTGTTCATCCAATATTTGTATTTTATTTGAATTAAATTATGTTTTTAATAATTAACAATATTTAGTTAACAATAACAACACTGCTTTACATTAAATGGAAGCATCTAGAAATGTTTTTATTTAAAAATTAAATATAAATACATGAATAGGGTTTTAAACTTTGCTGTTTCCAGTTGGCTTTAAAATAAAATAAAATTTGGTGCATTCCTCACAAGACCTGCCCTCTAAAGCACCATCCCACAGTCTCTCTCTCCTTATGAATTTTGCATTGACCCTTGCATTGTCACCAGATTACTCCTAAATCCTCATAGTGTTCTGCTGGACTTCTGTTTTTTCCCCTAGTTCTTTTCTTTTTTGCTTTAGGTCTTTGCTACTTATTCTGATATACATAGCTACCTAGAAACGTATTTAAATTCTAAAGATGCCTCGAAAAGCTTTTAGGTGCCTTGAAATGATGAACAACGTTTCAAAGATCTTAACCGTGAACCTATTTATGTAAGGATCTATTTATAATAATGGTCTGAACATTGAAGACGTGTCTGCATATTAATGTGCATCATGGCTGTAATTTATGCACTGAGAAGCTTGAAAAAGAACAACAGTTACAAATGTAGAAATTGATACGTCACTGCTGCAGGTACCAATAAACACCATATAAAGAAAAAACGGAGAGGAAGTCGGAAAACCCCTCCTTTTTACAAATAAGAGATGCTGGGTCCGGCTGATTAATACTATAAACAAACCCAAAGGAAATGTGAGAAAATCTACTATTTGTTACTTTAAACAGCCAATTGTGAATCAGAACGGTCCGGTGATTGAACTATTCAGCCGATCGATTCACAGAAATGAATCCACAGTCTCCACGGTCTCAAAGCTGCAGTTCTGAGAAAATGGCATTTATTCTGAGTAATGCCTTTTCCAGATTTGAATGGAGACTTGATTGTGTGCTTTATTTCATTCCACGGTGTAGGCAGTGTTTTATTTCTGACTAACTTTGTTAGTGTGTAGTGATGACCCTGTGTACTTGCTGTGAGAATGCTTCTTGATTTTTCTGATGTTTACACTTGGCTTTTAAGTCTCGAATGATATAATTATCCATACCTCAGACCTTCTTTGACAAAAACAATGCTATTGGACTTGGAATTAAAGCAGCACTTGGCAACTTTTGCTCTCGGGGTCCCCCTACAGTTGGGAAAATATAATAATGTCCTCAACTACTGTCGTAAGATCTGTCATCCTACATCAGGGGATGCCATCGCGCGTGCATTTGTTGACATGACAACCCTGATAGCCCTGAACTAGTAATGTGTGGGTCGTCTCATAACCCGCGGACCCCGTATGTCTATTTAATGGTTGCGGGTGCGGGGCGGGTTGTAAAAATATATACAGTGGTGCGGGGCGGGCCAAATAATTTCATAAAAGCGTCCCGCGGGTTGGCACTGCAGGAGTTTACATGCAAGTGTTCTTCTGGCGTCCCGTGTGAAATGTCTTCATCCCAGGTACAGTCAGTGGCATATGTTTCAGCATGTCATATGAATATAATTTCATGGGTTTTATTTTTTTCAAACGCCAAATAATCACAATGCTCACGTTTACAAGTCAGCGTCATTATAGAAGTCTATTTGTTACCGTTTTACAGAATCTATATGATACTTCAATTCAATGTTTGAGTGGTAGGTAATCACCATAACAAGCATGACCCGCATCGGTCGGGCACGCCTCCTTCAGCGGAAGTGACGTATATGCCGTAAAGCAGTTAAAATTTTGTAGTTCTTTTTTTTTCTCGGGTTACTACCCGAAACACAAAGTTTAAAAGTATGATTAAAAATGATACAGACCCCATCAAGCTATGGCAGACGTGTCATTCAACCTATTGTAAGTCGATGTGTATCATCACAAGAGTCTTGAAAATATATTTTGAAGGTTGAAAAGTTACCTAGTGCTACTTTAAAAAGAACATTTTAAAAGAATAAATCTCTCATGCTTTGTCAGACGTTCAAAGGTTTGTGGTCAGTAAGATTTAACTTAGTACGTTTTAAACCCTCTAAATGGCAAGACCATAAAGAGAAATCAGATTTTTTTTGTGTGCTATTTTCCATCTTCTTAGGTCAGAAACAATACAATTTCATGTTTTAAAAAATATATATATTTTAATGTTTGTATCCCAAGGATACGTAGCCAGTTATAGGTTTAATGTTTTTGAAAGAAGTCTTTTATGCTCACCAAGGCCGCATTTATTTGATCTATAGATCTTTATTACTTGTAAATGGGAGAAGCTGCAACATGCTATTTGAACATAAGAAACAACTTCCATGAAACATATCAGACGGTCATATCAGATTTTGTTGCTGATTTGATGTTATTTAATTGTAAGTTCAGCAAGCAGTTTTTGAGATATAAGGATTCCCCCATTCAGATAGCTAGTACTTGATCCTGAATGCCCAAAATAGCTGCCTGGAGGCATTGTTCATTGACAGTAACTTCCCCTTTCAAAAAAATAATAAAAAAAAATAAACCTTTTACTGGTTAGATATGTTTTGAAGCATGACAGCTGGTAAGCTGGACAGCTTAGCAGTTTAAACCAACTCATGACCAGCTAAAGACCAGCATAAACCAGCGGCCATGCTTCAAAACATACCTAACCACCATATGTTTTTTTTCCAACAGGTTTGCACATGATCAGAAATAATTCTACTATGCTGATTTGATGCTCAAGAAACATTTCTTACTATCAAAGTTGAAAACAGTTTTTGTGGAAACCATAATTGTTTTTTTACAGGTTTCTTTGATGAATCAAAAGCTCAAAAGAACAGCATTTTGTAACAATGCAAAAATCTTTACTGTCACTTTTGATCAGTTTCATTCATCCTTGCTAAATAAAAATATACATTTATATTAAAAGTATAACTACTTCAACAAATATATTTTTCTTGTTGCAGAACTATGGTCTAGAGACAGAGAATTTGCGGACTTTGTCACACAAGCTCAATGCATCCGCTAAGAACCTGCAGAACTTCATCACGGGGCGCCGCCGCGGGGGCCATTATGATGGACGAGTCTCGCGACGCCTTCCGAATGATTTTCTGACTTCAGTTGTTGACCTCATCGGAGCAGCTAAAAATCTACTGGCATGGCTGGACAGGTACTGAAACGTCCCTGAACAGGGAATGAACTCACCTGGGCGGAATAGAACATGCTTGAAATACCTGATATCATAGAAATGAATGGAATTTAAATTAAACCTGATAGGACTGAATTAAAAGTGAGCAAAATAGCCTTGATAAGCTGTCCAAAATAACAGATGAAAAGCAAACTAATTTAATTCTCATTTATGTAGTGGACACTCTCTGGACAGCAGAAGATCAGCACAAGTGCTCTGACATATTGAAGTGTGGTGCTCATGAGAGACCCAAGTTTTGAGTCCAGCCCAGGTCTTGTTCCCAACCTCTTTGAAAAAATGCCCTCATCTCCTCATGTATGTGTTTGCTTTGTTTGCAGGTCTCCATTTGTCAGTGTTTCTGAGTACTCAGTGCTGAAGAACAACATTGTTCAGCTCTGTCTAGAGCTAACCACTATAGTACAGCAGGTGTGTGTGTTTGTGTGTGTGTGTGCGTGTGTGTTTGTGTGTGTGTTTCGGTATTCACACAGTCCTTTATTATTTTAAATGTATTTTTTTTCTCTTAGGATTGCACAGTGTATGAAACTGAGAATAAGATTCTGCATGTGGTGAGTGTTTCTTAAGCCACAGAAGTTCTCTTTTACACACACAAACGTGTAAATCTACCTCACTTACTGTAGTAAGATCATCTTTAGCATATTTTTGATTACCATAGACAATTATTTTGACTGCACAGTAAGCAGAAGTATGAACTGTATATTACTGTTAAACCATTTACGTGAATTATTCAGTTAAATGTGCATTATTTGATCTGTGAAGATATCCTGCTTTTGAGCTTACTTTTTTATGTAAAGAACTGTCCTTTAAGAGATTCATTTAGACTTTTAAAGATTTGACCACTTTGTAACTGCTTTACAAACAAGAGGAACATCCTTCATCCTCACAGGCTGGTTTTATGAAGTAATTTTTAAAAAGTCTTTCATAAGAATATTGTACAAGCACACACACACTTTTCTCAATCACGCACAGCCCTTATATTTATATATTTAAAGTGAAACGTGATTGCGAAGTCACATGTATCTGGCCGGCTCTGAAGCAAAAGTGTTAACTGTGTGTGTGCGTGCATATGTGTGTTTAGCCTAAGGTTGGGTATCTTGAATAATGCAGATTTTTCTCCCTTCAGGATCACTGCCTGTAGATCAGAAAGAGAGAGAGAGAGAAAGAGAGAGAGAGGGAGGGAGGGCTGGATAGATGGATACAAAAGGACAGAAAAAGATGAAAGAAGGACTATACCATGAATATATATACATATAGCGCATGACTTATTAAAGCAGATTCATTATACATTATGGGTATATTTTCATGGTGCTGAATGCCTTTCATGTGAATGGTTTGGACTGTTTCAGTGTTGCCAGTATTTACTGCTCCCTCCCAGTTTAACAGCTATAATTAGACTGAGATTTACTACACAATCGCAAACATAGACTGACAACACTGTCTGTTTCTCTCCCATTGTCTTTCTGTCTTTATCTCTCTTTGCAGTGTAAGACTCTATCAGGTATCTGCGAGCACATTATTTCATTGTCATCCGATTCGTTGGTGTCACAGTCTGCTCACCTCGAGGTTGTCCATCTGACTAACGTTATGCCTAGCGAGGGCCTGGTGAGTAAACAACAGCAATATCCCTTTCATAATACACAGAAATATGAGAATGTTTAAAAAAGGGTGAAATTTGTAGCAACCTAAAAATAGCTAGCAACATTGCAACATCGACTCCAATTGAACCAATGGCTATGGAATATTTAGATTTTTATAGATAGATTTTTATAGATAGAGTTAGGTATATGGAAAATATCAGGACTATTTGTTTCGTGTGATCAATGGCAGACAGAGAAGCCTGTTTTAAAAAAAACAACCATTGACAGAAATTACACACTTCAGAACATTTAGAAACATCTGTATAAATCTCACAACAGTCTCTTTCCTCTTTGTAGGGCATGTACATCAAGTCCACGTATGATGGTCTTCATGTGATCACTGGAACTACAGAGAATGTGAGTTCAGAGCTGTATTTATTCCTTACTGGTCTTATAGTGTGGGTTCTAACAAATGATAAAGAGGAGCTTTTTTATATAAATTCTACCAATTCAAATCCTAAGCTTATAAACAAACGCTCTCCTCATTTTAACAAAAATAATAACGCCATCTCTGAACAACACAATTCTGAGCCATTTGAGTGAATGATTCAATAACTCAAAATAACTATACAGATAGCCCTTCTTAGTTCTGTGATGGACTGGCAATCGGTCTAGAGTGTTTCCTTCCTTTGCCCCGAGATCCATTGTCAGAGCATCCATGACCCTACCTAGCAAAAAAAATTCATTTAAAAGACGTCTAATAGCTGTCCAAATACAGCCCTGACATCTAGGCTAAAACAAAGCAAGATTTGGGCTATCATTGAAAATGTAATTGATGTCTAACCATACATAGCCCAAGAATAGACACTCATCTAGTCATCAGTCATCTACTCTGAACAAAATTATAAACGCAACACTTTTGTTTTTGCCCCCATTTTTTTATGAGCTGAGTTTTAAGACTTTTTCTATGTAAACAAAAGGCATAATTCTCTCAAATATTGTTCACAAATCTGCCTAAATCTGTGTTAGTGAACGCTTCTTCTTTGCTGAGATAATCCATCAACCTCCATACACTATGAGTATTGCACAGGTGTGCCTTAGGCTGGCCACAATAAAGGCAACTCTAGTGCAGTTTTATCAGACAGCACAATGCCACAGATGCAAGTTTTGAGGGAGCGTGGAAATGGCATGACTGCAGGAATTTTGCAGTTTGGGGTGCTCTGGATGTGCCACACATGTGAGGTAGATGGATTTTCTCGGCAAAAGAGAAGTTCTCACTAACACAGATTTAGACAGATTTGTGAACAATATTTGAGAGAAATAGGAAATAATTTTGTGTACATAGAAAAAGTCTTAGATCTTTGTGTTCAGCTCATGAAAAACGGGGGCAAAAATAAAAGTGTTGCGTTTATAATTTTGTTCAGTGTAGAACATGAAGATGTCAAAGATATAAAACCAAACACATTGTAATCACTGTTGAATTGTGCTTACATGATGCAATACCATACATCTCAAAGGTTATTTTTGGCAAAAACTAAATGTAACCAAATTTAAAGGGGGGGGTGAAATGCTGTTTCATGCATACTGAGCTTTTTACACTGTTAAAAGACTTGGATTCCCATCCTAAACATAGACAAAGTTTCAAAAACTAATGTTTGATGGAGTATTTCTGTGTCAAAAATACTCCTTCCGGTTTCTCACAAGTTTCGGCGAGTTTTTTTCGAGTATGGGTCTATTTGACGTTAATAAGAGCGGAAGGTCCTTGTATGGGCCGTACGGGCTCTTCTCCCGGTAGGGTGCGCGCGCGCGTGACTAGAGCACGCTGTAAACAGTCTCTCAGCTGCAGATCCAGTCGTCCGTGAACGGCGCCGCGCTCCACTTTATTCCTATGGGTGACGTCGAGCGACTTCAACTCTTCAGCACAGCATTCCGGGAAGGCAGCGCTGCATTTGAACCGATTTGAACGCAGAAATGACGGGAAGCTTGACAACATCGTTTCAGTTGCGTCTCAAAATGGATTTACACGCCACTGCTGTCACAGGACTTTACCAAATCATACCAAAGAAGTGTGTTTCTGACGGAGCGGTCCCAGCGATAAAGCTTCGACGGTGAGTTAACTTAAACTGCTTCAAATGTCTCTGCTATTGGCTACCGTCGCATGAGTAAACATCAGTAAACGACACGATCGCGTGCTTCGTCATTCAAATGCGCTAACGGTTACTCCATTGTTGTTCTCTGTATAACGTTACAGTATTCTGACGTGCAAAACCGTTTTGCTTGCTACTTCTAAGGTCTAGTCGCATACAATAGTCCATAAACCGAATCATGTCCTCATACACTGCGAGTAAAGACACAGAAATGTGGAGAGGCCATTAAATACAGTAACTTACATACCACAGAGACGGACGTCCTGCTGTTGCCGTTTCTCCTGTTCAATTTATTTCTCCCTCAGATTTGATTGTGGATCATTATCTGTATTAGCTGAGATAGATGGGTTTCTCCACGCTTGAGGACGTCACCGTTTTTCGCTCGTCGTTCTTTAGCTCCGCCCACACGATACGCCTCCAGGCGCTCGGTTTTTTCCGGAAAGACTCGGTACAGCCTATATTTCTTTTATAAATATGATAAAACTAAAGACTTTTCGGAGATATGAAGGATGCAATACTACTCTATAGGTACTCAAGATTGACATGAGATTGACTGAAACTGAGTGTTTCACCCCCCCTTTAAGGTTATTTTGGCTAGAAATTATGTTTTATTAACAAAGTTTGGGAGGAACATGTTCAAATGATCTATCCAATCATCATGTCATTCCAATCAGCTGTCAGCAATCAGTAATCAAAATCAGCACAAGTGGAGGATTATACAAATACCCAGTCAACGGACCAATGTTCCTGGACAGGTTTTCAGCATCCCTCCACCACCACGTCTTCCCCCCACTCACCTGGTTACTTTCCTAACCAGAGATACAGAGGGAGTACTCTGGGTTCGGGCCAATTACTGAGCTCGGAGCCCTCTCTTCGGACAGCATGCCAAATACACATTTTTATTCTTTTCTTGTGAAATGGTCATAGCCGGACTAGATCGGGTCTGTAGTGAACAGCGACTGTGTGAAATGATGGCTTTTGCTGACAAGTGATTTTGAGATTGAATGGGCGGGTTTTATTTTTTGAATAATTTCATATTTCGGTATGCAATTTTTTTTTTTAAACATAAATTTCATAGTATTATTTAGGACCTGAGTTACAATAGTACAAGGATCTTCTTGGAATTGCTCTGTTTATTATGTATTTGTAATTGCTGTGCACATGCATGTATGCCACTTCTGAGCCGCATTGAATACATCTAAATGCCACTTTAGGTGCGGTTTCTGTGATACAACTGCAGTGCAAAAAAAGCTTTGGTCCCACTTTATATTAGGTGGCCTTAACTACTATGTACTAACATTTTAATTAATAATTTGATACAATGCACTTATTGTGTACATACATGTTTTAACATTGTACTTACATTTTAAAAAATACCTGCATGTAATTACGTCTGTAATTAATTTCTGTAGTTACATTTGTAATTACACAGCTGGCACTTCCCTTACACCTAACTCTACCCTTAAACTTACACATCCCACCACACGTGTCCCTAACTTTACCTGTATCCCGTCTCAATATCAGCCAAGGTGTTTTGCAATACATTTTGAACACAATAAATACATTGTACTTATTTTTTGATGTAAGTACATACAGTGCCTTGCGAAAGTTTTCGCCCCCCTTGAACTTTGCAACCTTTTGCCACATTTCAGGCTTCAAACATAATGATATGAAACTGTAATTTTTTTGTGAAGAATCGAAGTGGAACGAAATTTATTGTATATTTGACACTTTTTTAACAAATCAAAAACTGAAAAATTGGGCGTGCAAAATTATTTTGCTGCAATTACAGCTGTAAGTCGCTTGAGGTATCTATCAGTTTTTCACATCGAGAGACTGAAATTTTTGCCCATTCCTCCTTGCAGAACAGCTCGAGCTCAGTGAGGTTGGATGGAGAGCGTTTGTGAACAGCAGTTTTGAGTTCTTTCCACAGATTCTCGATTGGATTCAGGTCTGGACTTTGACTTGGCCATTCTAACACCTGGATATGTTTATTTTTGAACCATTCCATTGTAGATTTTGCTTTATGTTTTGGATCACTGTCTTGTTGGAAGACAAATCTCCGTCCCAGTCTCAGGTCTTTTGCAGACTCCATCAGGTTTTCTTCCAGAATGGTCCTGTATTTGGCTCCATCCATCTTCCCATCAATTTTAACCATCTTCCCTGTCCCTGATTGTTGTCCTATGGACAGAGTCTCCCACCTCAGCTGTAGATCTCTGCAGTTTATCCAGAGTGATCATGGGCCTCTTGACTGCATCTCTGATCAGTCTTCTCCTTGTATGAGCTGAAAGTTAAGAGGGACGGCCAGGTCTTGGTAGATTTGCAGTGGTCTGATACTCCTTCCATTTCAATAGTATCGCTTGCACAGTGCTCCTTGGGATGTTTAAAGCTTAGGAATTTTGTATCCAAATCCAACTTTAAACTTCTCCACAACAGTATCTCGGACCTGCCTGGTGTGTTCCTTGTTCTTCATGATGCTCGCTGCGCTTTAAACGTCCTCTGAGACTATCACAGTGCAGGTGCATTTATACGGAGACTTGATTACACACAGGTGCATTCTATTTATCATCATTAGTCATTTAGGTCAACATTGGATCATTCAGAGATCCTCACTGAACTTCTGGAGAGAGTTTGCTGCACTGAAAGTAAAGGGGACTGAATAATTTTGCACGCCCCATTTTTCAGTTTTTGATTTGTTAAAAAAGTTTGAAATATCCAATTAATGTCCTTCCACTTCATGGTTGTGTCCCACTTGTTGTTGATTCTTCACAAAAAATTACAGTTTTATATCTTTATGTTTGAAGCCTGAAATGTGGCAAAAGGTTGCAAAGTTCAAGGGGGCCGAATACTTTCGCAAGGCACTTTAATACTTAAGGCCACCTAATATAAAGTGGGGCCACTGGTTTCATTTGATCCGCAAAAGCCTTAAAGGATCTAATATTCTAATAAAAATAAAAAACAGTTCTGAAATAGGTGTCCTAAGAGATCACACCTAACTATGTGACAGACCCAGGCTCTAAAAGAAACAGCAAAAATAGACTTTTTAGCCAGTCATGGAATGTTCTATACCTTTATGTGTTGAGGATAAAGCAGTCTAATTCAGTGGTAAAGTCTAGCAAAAATTGGCAAAAGATCTGAAATGTACAATAGTACTCTTTGAACCAACTCTGCTTGTTTCCAACTAAGCTTAATTTATTCCAGTGTTTGATATTTATAGTTGATGTATTGCACATCAGCATGAGAAGCGATGTTATAAATAACTAAAATAGTTTTATCCAGACTGTTTTGTCTCCAGTCATAATTTTATAATGTAAAGCTCCATCAGTTCTACTGCTAAATTAAACCTTCTACACTCTCATATAAAAAGGTGAAATACTGTCTCTGTTACTGCTACCCTTTAAAACGCTTCTAATATGTACCATTTAAATGTAATAATATGTACCTTTGAGGTACTAATATGCAGTTTTCAGGTACAAAACCTCAGTGACAGCTTTTGTACCTTTTTTTGAGAATGCACAAGTGTTTATGCCAAATCTAAGATTATCATTGATGATGCTGTGATAGGACTCTGTTGGAAAAGCGGCTCTGGTTTTCTTCATATTGTCAGTGCCCATTCCAGGCTGTATTGCTCTATAAAAGCACATGCTGTGCTGCAGCTCTTCTGTGGGGACAGCAGAACCAGGTCATCCGCATTGAGCAGGCACTTGATTTCAGAGCTGGCTAGAGTGAGGCTTGGAATGGTGGATTGTTCCAGTGCTGTTGTTAAATAATGTATGTAGATGTTCAATTAGGTTGGACTCAAACATGTGCTTTTTTTAGCAGCTGGAAGAACAGAATTCATTGATTTCTAACTCTTAACGCACATTTAGCCTACTGTTCAGCTAAATGGATCAGTTGGAAATGATTTTTCAGTCTATTATACAACAACAAGTCAAATGCTAAATCTGCTGAATTATATTCTGGACTGACTGGTTTTGTGGTTTAAGATTTTGAAAAAATGTAAGTTCAAACCTCAGAAGCTTTGAAAATGTCAACTGTTGTACCCTTAAGAAAGGCATTTAATCAGAGGCTGCTCCAGGCGGACTGTCGCTGCACAAAGTGTACTTATTATAAGTCACTATGCACAGAGGCATCAACAAAATGACTGCGTACTATGTCTGAACAGATTCTGAAAATATTCTATAAAGCAGGGGTCCCCTTACTAGGTTCTATAAAGGCATTGATTAGCTGTTTCAGGTGTGTTTGATTGGGGTTGGAGCTAAACTCTGCAGGACAGTGGCCCTCCAGGAACGAGTTGGGGGACCCCTGCTTTAAAGGACGTGTATGTAAGATTGTGGGCAAAACTGGTACTGCAATCACTTTCAAATGACTAGAGTGGTGTATCCCCCCTCCCCCCTGCCTCGAGGTTGCCAGATAAGCTGCAGGATCCAGCAGTAACGTTTGTAGCTGCAGCTGTGATAACTAGAGTAGAGCTGGCAACCCGGACGCACAACCCAAAACACTACTGACTTTGTGATTGGTCAATAGGTGGAGGGTGGAGCTTCAGGTCATGTCAACATCAACATCAGTTGAGGGCTTCAACAATAACTTTTAAATGACAATATCCTGTCTGGACTACTGTTGTCAGTGATATAAGTATTTGAAATTAACATGATTTCTTAATGTCTAGTGACATATCAGGGCCATTTTATGATTAATTGAAATACATTTCTTACATATAGTTCCTTTAAAATAAATGTTTTAGCTGTTAATTGTGTGGACAGAAGAAATGAGCAGGGCTGTGTTTCGCAAAAGCATTCCAAGTAGATTGAAGAAACCAATTCTGTCTACAATCTACTTAGGCTTACAATACTTTTGGGAGATGCAGCCCAGCTGCATTTCCCAACGTCAGATTTTGATGAAAGACCTTTAAACATTCTTTGTAGGGAAGGTCAACATTCAGGCATGTATGATACAATAAAACAACACCGAAATGCCTGGGTAAGTTATTGCAGCCACATTTATCTCTATAATGAGCAGGGGTTATTAATATTTCTATCTCTCTCCTGCAGTCTCCCGCAGATCAGTGTAAGAAGATCCATGCCGGTGACGAGGTCATTCAGGTCAATCACCAAACAGTGGTGCGTATATTTCCATGGGTCATGACATCTGTGCTTGCATCTTGTGTATAAATGTGCATTAATGTTTGTGCAGATATTGATTGGCTGTTGAAGGGTATTCAGGTGGATCTCATGAAGCCTGTCAAGAACGTGTGTGCAAAATTTCTGATTTCTTCATAAGAATGTATATGAGAACTTTATTCTTAGCTAATAGCAAGCTCAGCATTTACTAATACATTTTTAAGATGAAAAGCTGTATCTGTTAATATGCACTGTGAACATGAAAGGTTTTATTATCTAACATTAACAAGGAGCAATATATTTCACAGTATTTATTAACCGTTGTTGGTTCATGGTAGTTAATACATTTAAGTAATTTTAATAAATGAAACCTTATTGTAAAGTGTCGCCAATTCAATTATTATAATATAATATCATAATTATTATTAAATAATTATTATAATTATTATAATTCAGGTCAGTAATTGTTTTCTTTCTTTTTTTTAGAAATGAATACTTTTATTCAGCAAGGATGTGTTAAATTGATAGTAGGTGATTGTAAAGATTTATATTGTTAGAACAGATTTCTATTTTGAATAAATGCTGTTGTTTTTAACTTTTTATTCATGAGTGAATCCTGAAAAAAGCATCAGGTTCCAAAACAATATTAAGCAGCACAACTGTTTCTAACATTGATAATAACTGAGCATCAAATGAGAATGATTTCTGAAGGATCATGTCACACTGGAGTAATGATGCTGAAAAATCAGCTCTGCATTACAGAAATAAATTATATTTTAAAGTATATTAAATCAGAAAAGCTGTAATAATTTCACAATATTAGTGTTTTTCTGTATTTTTGATCAATTACATGCAAGCTTAATGAGCATAAAAGACTTCTTTCAAAGACATTAAAAATAGTAATGTTTCTAAACTATGAGAATTTGAAAATAAATAAATAAATCGGATGGAAATATAACCATTACACTTGCAGTCTAACATCATTTATGTATTTATTTGAAAATTCTTTCATATTTATCTTGAAATCATCTTTATCTTTCAGGTTGGCTGGCAACTGAAGAATTTGGTCAACTGTCTCCGTGAGGACCCAAGTGGAGTCATCCTCACACTGAAGAAGAGACCACAGAATACTCTGGGCTCTACTCCTGCACTGCTGAAGAACGCCCGCTGGAAACCACTTGCCCTGCAGGTGTGTGTGTGTGTGTGTGTGTGTGTGTGTCAGGATAGTTCAATGTGTTTGCTCAAGTGCATCCATTTAATGTGTAGTGCATACGAGTGTGTGTGTGTGTGTGTGTGTGTGTGTGTGTGTGTGCGCGCACGCGCATGTGTGTGTGTGTGTGTGTGTGTGTATCATCTCAGAGCACTGAATGAGTTCCGTACGGCTTGTTGCCATGGCAGCCAGAGTTCTGTGGTTGCTCTGGATACAAGTATCAGACAGATGCAGTTAACAGCTTGCACATGTGTCCTCACTCCTCACAGTCACGACACAGGAGAGAGGAGTGGACGATCACTCATGAATGAATTCACATTGGCGATTTGAAGGACATAATGATTATTGACATAACCACTGATCAAATTGCGTCAGAACAGGATTTTCAATCCTCTCTGGATGATTAAATAAACGATTACACACTTGTGCATTATTGCATGAAAACAACACTAGAAATGACCTGATAAAAATGACTGAAGAGTAGAAGGACATATTTGCACTTGCATAGTGATAAAAAAAAAATTTTTAATGTATGTTTCTCCCGCCTCTTGTTGCCGGGTTGCTGTCTGCTGCGTGTTGCTGTGCTTTTCCTCATTGCTAACTGACTGATGCAGCGCTCATGGTTGCTAAGGGCAACACTATCGTGGTTTTGAAACACACTCTTGGTCATCTATTAGTCAAAGGTCTTTAGATGTGTGTGACCGATCACTGTCCTGCCCTCTAGTGAAACAAACTGCACTAGACTAACATGGCTAACATACTGTACAAGTATAGTATGATTAATATCATGAGCAATATAAGATCTGTCTTTCTTTCCCTTCACATTAAAGGGGCTATATGCAAGAATGTTCAAGTATTAATAGTTCTTTTATTGTCAATGTACGTTTAAACAGCTTGTAACGAATCTTTAAAAAAACCAAGACTTCTCCTAGGTTGTTTCTGAAAGTCTGTTTTTTATGTGAAGGGCTCTGGACATTTTTGCTGGGAAAATCAAAAGGATGTGACGTTTACGCGTGCTCCCGAGTCTCTCTTTTGTTCAGTGACACAAAAAATGAATGCCACAATGTTCTTGATAATGCAGAAAAAGACATTATGTACATGAATGTGCCATGCAAAGAAAAGGGATTAATTCAAAGTAGTCCCACATAGACAGATCTATATAGTTTATAGTCGCAAATATACTTCATGATCAAAATATCATAACATAATCTCTATGAACAGATGCTTTCTTAACTGCTGCTTTCTCACTGCCGTTATTATGTGTTTGGGCCATTCTTGGGATTCGGTGCCTTACATTTTTTAACAATATTAATTTCAGACCTTTTGAAACCTTTGAGCATATTGAAGTTAGTTTAATTTTTTTAATCTTAACATTTTACAGCATTTTGAACCACATATCACCATTTTCCTGTGTCCTCATGCATGTGTAGGCCATTTTTTATGGTAAATACAGCACTTACTATACATACCCAAATCAAAATGGAATCAAAAAATAACTATTGACCGTGCCAAAAAAAGTTGAAAAGGAAAGTTTTGATTGAGGAAAAGAAGGGTTCAATTCTGGCTTTACTGGCAGAGGGATACAGTAAGTGTCGGGTTGCTTCCATCCTTAAAATTTAAAAGACGGCGGTTCATAAGAACAAGGTCAAGCAGCAGACATTGGGGACAACAAAGCTACAGATCGGCAGAGGGTGAAAACGACTCTCCACTTACAGAAAGGACTGTCAAACCATTCGAATGTCACTCAACAACCGTAGGATGACATCAAGTGACCTACAAAAAGGATGGCAAAAGGCAGCTAGGGTGAAGTGCACAGGGAGGACAGTTCGCCAGGCTGAGGTTTGCAAGATACCATAAGGATTGGAATGCAGAGGAATGGAGTAAGGTCATCTTCTCTGATGAGTCCAGTTTTCAGCTTTGTCCAACACCTGGTCATCTAATGGTTAGACAGAGACCTGGAGAGGCCTACAAGCCACAGTGTCTCGCACCCACTGTGAAATTTGGTGGAGGATTGGTGATGATCTGGGGGTGCTTCAGTAAGGCTGGAATCGGGCAGATTTGTCTTTGGGAAGGACGCATGAATCAAACCACGTAACAAGGTCGTCGTGGAAAAAAACGTACTTCCTTCTGCTCTGACAATATTCCCCAACTCTGAGGACTGGTTTCTCCAGCAGGACAATGCTCTATGCCACACAGCCAATGTGTGGATGTAGGACCACCAGATCAAGACCCTGTCATGGCCAGCCCAATCTCCAGACCTGAACCCCATTGAAAACCTCTGGAATGTGATCAAGAGGAAGATGGATGGTCACAAGCCATCAAATAAATCCGAGCAGCGTGCATTTTTGCACCAGGAGTGGCATAAAGTCACCCAACATCAATATGAAAGACTGGTGGAGAGCATGCCAAGACGCATTAAAGCTGTGATATTCCACCAAATATTGATTTCTGAACTCTTCCTAAGTTAAAACATTAGTATTGTGTTGTTTAAAAATGAATATGAACTTATTTTCTTTTCATTACACTGCATCTTTTTGTTATTTTGACCAGTTGTTGCTTTCAGCAAATAAATGCTCTAAATTACAATATTTTTATTTGGAATTTGTGAAAAATGTTGTCAGTAGTTTATAGAATTAAACAAAAATGTTAATTTTACCCAAACACATACGTGTAATTAGTAAAACCAGAGAAAGCGAGTCCCTCCACCCTGTTATTTTTGACTACTTCCCTTATAAATGAAAATGGGAACAATTAAATTACATCATATCATAAAGCAGTTATCACTTATTTGAAAAGAAAACAACATGGAAAAGTGAGTTAGATCCTTGATTATTTTAACTGTCTTTTAAAAAAAAACTAATTTGCTGTGGTCAACCTTCCAATTTTTATTTGATAAACATTCTGTTAGCTTGTTTTTGCTCAGACACTGAGCAAAGATCAGAATGTCCACCCAGCTAGTGCCCACCCTGTTATATCCAAAGAGCTAACAGAGTAGACACCGAGAGTGTACATAGTAATTGTGAAAGTTATTTATGTTTAAAATTGAAGTAGTGCGTTTAAAGTTCGTACGTATTGTTTCTCATCTAAATCCAGTTCAAAATAAAGTAAAATTGTAACTGGTTGTACGTGAGTGATATGAAATCATCCATTCTTTATACCATTTGTCCATCCTGTTATTATTTTGTCCATCCTGTTATCAGTTTGTCCACTCTGTTAAACAGTTTTTTACTATAATTTCGTGGTAGCATAAAAAACATAATAATAAAAAAATAATTCAGCGATAATGAAAACAACAAAAATATAAACAAAAATGCACTTTTGTATCTGTCCCTGAGAGGGTGGACATTTTTGATCTTCCATTTCATTTATTTTGTTTGATAAAGGTTGACCGAGCTGGACCAGAATATTTTTCTGTTGTATGAATGTTTTATGTTTCATAATCATAACTGAGTTTGATTTTCTACGTTTTATGATGGCCAAAAGGCACAATACCAGGAATGACCCGTTTATGTTAAGAGAATAACATGCAGCACATATTTGCATATTCATCTAAACGTCGCTCTCAGCAGTGTGGATGGCGTCGGGATGTTCCTTAACTGCATATCACTGTAAAGGCATTTCCAATGTCTCTTTCTTCTAAGCAGAGAACGAAAAAGAACTTCACTGTGAATATATGGAATCACCCTCAAGTCTTTTACGCATGCACGAGTGTGAGCATGAACGATAAATTGCTGGACGCAGATCACTTAGCGCCCACTGGTCTCGCTAATAACAAGGGTTTCTGAATTCTACATATAGTATTCCCCTTTAATATAATAACAAAGCGCCATTAGCTTTATAGTGAGGTTATTTTGTGTGTGTTTTTGATTGACAGCCACTGTCCACCAGTCCATGCAGTGGTTCTCCTACACCACCCAGCACACTTGGGTCAGTTGGACTTTCACCTGGAGTGGACACACCTGGGGGACATGATGTTTTTATTCTATCCCCTGTCTACGGACACAGGTATTTACATAAGAAATATATATGCAAAACTAAACTGTTTGTTTCTTTAATTATGTTGGTGTAATTGGTTTCTCTTTTTCTTTTGATTTCTTTTCTTTTGCTCTTGTTCTCACGCTCTTAGAGAGGAGGATCTGGATCGGGGTGGGTTTGGTGTGTTTGGCTCCGACTCTCCAGGGTATTATGTAGAACAAGAGGTACTGGGGGGCCAGTACTTTCCCCTCCTGGAAGAGGATTCCGGAAGAAATACCGGAATGCGACGCAGAGACCGGACCCCAACTCACAGTAAGTTGAATTTACATAAATGGAAATACAAATAAATACAAAGTTCTGTCTTGAAACTTAAGGTGCAGCAATCTGATAGGTCGTTAACTTGCAATCGCGTCATTCTCTATAGGACGCAGCTGATTGGTTCCTGCTGTTTCAGCAGCCAATGAGCTCGCTGCTCATCCTTTAAAAACTTGGTCAGCATTTGCTGTAGCAGTGCAGCACGTTTTCAGAAACCTTCCATCTTCCCCAGCTCTACCTCACTGTTTCCAAGTCTGTGGTATTCCAGTGAAATTGGGCTACTTTTAACCACTTGCCGTGGGTTTTTTATTTCAAAAGTTAAAGGATTAACATATTGAATCAATTATATTATCAGAAATGGTTGTGTTGAAATATTTTACTTAAACCAATTTATATTCTACCAATGATAAAAACTGCTAGGATGATGAGGCCGCGTAAACACACTTTGTGAGCTAAGGGGGCACTGCTAGGCTGAGTTGGCAGTGTGTGTGTGTGTGTGTGTGCGCGCGCACCGGCTGTTTTCGTTTCCATGGTAAAATATTGGCGGGACCAGTATAAATGTCATCAGCAGAAAATTTTTCAGTAAATTAACAAATTTATTAGGAATATCTTGAAATGGTTATTTTACATAACTTTTTAAAGGGGTGGTTGCATGTTTTTTTTCTAGGCTTGGTTGTGTTTATGGGGCGCAGTACAACATGTCTTAATACTTCTTCTTTTTTTTTAACAGCATATTTTTCTTATATTTGACCTTTATTCCACACCGCTGTCTCCACTGTCCTTTAAACAGCTCTTTTGCTTCCTGCTTCTATGAAGCCCATCCCTCTGAAAAACACAATGGTCTTAGATTCGTTAGATGGCCAAATGTAGTTTCACGTATTTTTATTGGCTGAAGTGCCAAGCACAGGTTGTCTGGAAACGCCACGCCCCTTACCATTACAGGCAGAAGTCGCATCTGGGGTGACTAGCAAGGGTTTATGATGTCACCAACCCGGGAAGAAGCTTGTTGTAGTCCAAACCGGCCGTTTTTGTAGGCAATAAACTGCCGTAACTTTAAAAGACAATATCTCCGTTTGCATTGAACTTTCAGCGCTGTAACTTTGCAGATACTGTTTATGCTCAAGCAACAATATTACACACTAACTAAAGTTAAAAAAAAGGAAATCGCATGCAACCACCCCTTTAATTTAAAATTAATTTCTCAAGTTTAGGGTTTACTTCCAAGTTGTAATTCTGCATGTGCCCGCTCGCATCTATTACGTTTTTTAATCGTCACGGTGGCAGTCTGAGAGACACCATGCCTCCTTGATCTGCACTGTAAAAAAAAAAAGTTTAAAAAAAATTCACAAGTTTAAGGCAACCAGCTGCAGAACATTTTTGAGTGGATTTAATCCATTTGTTTGAGTTCTCTCAACTTTTCATGTTAAAGGGTTAGTTCACCCAAAAATGAAAATTATTTCATTAATTACTCACCCTCATGTCGTTGGACACCTGTAAGACCTTCGTTCATCTTCAGAACACAAATGAAGATATTTTTGTTGAAAGCTGATGGCTGAGAAAGGCTTCAGATAGGCCTCCATTGGCATTCAGTACATTCCCACTCACAAGAGCCATAAAAGGCACTAAAGACGACGTTACAAAGTCCATCTCACTACAGCGGCTGTACAATAATTTTACAATGCGACGAAAATAGTTATTGTGTTCACAAAAATCTAAATAACGACTTTATCCACTAAGTTATTGACGTAACCTTGACGCATGCGTGAGAATATGACGCAGCTCTGCCGTTCAAAACATGACCCGGAAGAGGAGGAGCGCCGCTATCGCGTGAGTTCCAGGTGAGTTCACGTCAGAGACCTACACGGAAGACAATAACTTGGCGGATAAAGTCATTATTTTGATTTTTTTTTAGCAGAAAAACTATTCTCGTTGCTTCGTAAAATTATTGTACAGTCACAGTAGTGAGATGGACTTTGTAATGTCGTCTTTAGTGCCTTTTATGGGTCTTGTGAGTGGGTCAGTGGGAATGTACTGAATGCCAATGGAGGCCTTTCTGAAGCCTTTCTCAGCCAACGACATGAGGGTGAGTAATTAATGAAATAATTTTCATTTTTGGGTGAACTAATCCTTTAAATAGTTTTAATAGAATTTGTAATACAAAACATAAGTTGGATTTTTTACAGTGTGGGAAATGGTCAAAATATGGAAATAAATAAAGGAAAGAGTAGAATAGTAGCATCCAAAAAGTCTTAATCTGTAAAAAGTTAATTCAAATAGTTCTAGAAAAAAGGATTACCACAATCCACTGAAGTATTCGGTTCATCAGCTGTCAATCTCAAGGTAATAAGATATTATTTATGAAAACAGACAGTTATTTTCTTGTAGACATTTTGTGTAGTGCAAAAATGTAACATAAAAGTTGTATTTTATGTATTAGAGTTGTATATTTAGATTTTTTTTGATATTGGGCTATTTTGATTGGCCATTAGGCTGGTTTTGTTGCAAAAACCTGGCAACCCTGCTCCACCCTTAGAGATCTGCTAATTTATACTATATGCTATACTGTATAGCAGCAGCATGTCTTCCTTGCTCACAGCAGTGTGTATGAATTGGCAGTAGTCTATTCTTTCTTTGCAGCAGCTGCAGTGTAGCAGATCTATTCCGCCAAAACCAAACATATCAACATTGTCATATCCATTACCATGCCAAACACTCAGTAAGCTGTCATGGCTGAAATAAAATATTTACAAGCATATAAACTTTCAGATTTCAATTATGGTTCATTTAAACCTAAATTTTTGTTTAAAAATGAATATTGTTGTGATCAAAATGATTGGATTCAAGTTATTTGTCTGTAATTATATTTCTCATAAAGAAAATGATTTTAAGACCATGACTATTTGCATGAAGACGGCATTATAAATGGCTGGCAAATGAACCGATGGATAAAATTACTAGAGAGTAAGAATCTATTTGCACTGCCCAATGATAATAATAAATAACTGGGCTGCATTTTTTATGCCATTTTAAAAGAAAACCTATTTTCTAAAAAGACCTTTTGCATTGTAATATTATTTTCAATAATTCTCTCTACTGTGAATTTTAAATGTTATATTAAAATGTGATATGTATTTTATATATATTAAAATATATTTTTAAATATCATGGTAGTATTTGTTTTACGGAAATTATGCAAATGTAATTTTAAAAGCATTGAGTCTGGACATGATCATTTTGATTGCTGTATTACAGTTTTAAACCAAATTATTGTGATTCAACTGATTTGAGAGTAATTATTATTATTGATTTTCTCAATTAGCTGTTGCCAACCTAATTCATTTGAATCAGTACTCTTGATTAAAAAACAACATTCTATGCTACATACGCTTTCTATATACAATATACTGCATTCTGTTTTAAATAATATATGAAACATTGCAACCACACAGTTTCCAACCATACATTTTTAAATTGTAGTATGCTTGTGCGATGTTACACAATGAACATCTTACATGCCTGGATGGACATTTTTAAGCTGGACATAAATGCAGTGCATTACAGGAGAGATTAAGCCACTAGGGAGCTCTGGCTTTTTAAACTGCAAATCTCAGCCATTTAGTATGTTGCAGTGGCACAACTGTGTGCTCTAATACACACTAACAGAGGAGGTGATAGATGCTTTGAAACTCACCAGAACATACACAGAGACACACTCAAATGTTGTATGTCTCTGCCTGTAGGTGACCTCCGACAGGTTTCCATGGGAACTGAATGGCTGGCAGAGCCTCAAGAATCTGGAGTCTACAAAAGAGGAAGCAGGGGTGAGGATTTTACCTTTTTGCACACTTTACATAACTTTTTGTTTACTCCACTGGCACCAAGTTGTATTTTAGATTCATTTAAAACTTAAAAAATTTAATTTTCACTTTGATTTGCTTTTTATTTGAGCACATGTTCATCATACTTCTCTGCTCTTCTCTGTTATGTGACTTATTGTTATTGTAGGCATTTTTGATATTCCTGGCCAACAGGGATTTTGTGTGTCTGGCAAGGAATTTGAAAGTGGTTCACTCCAAAATGGCATTAACATTTCTGCCTTAAAAATGGACAGATGTTGAGGATTTTAGGTCAGAGCTGAAATGTGAGGCTAACATACAGTAAATAATCCATCTCCTCAGTATCAGTAGGAAAGAGAGGTGTACGATAAACCAGTGCGTAACTGGCCCCACTCATATTTCTCACTTTTTTAAAGTGTTCATCATATTCAGAGATCTGTGACTATAATCACAACTAATTATGTTATACCATAGATGTGTGTGTCAATGTGTTTATTTCTCTAATTAATGAAAAGCTTCTAGTTCGGGGCTTTTTTGTTGATAACTAAAACCTAGTTTATCATCATCATGAAGCATTGTCAATTGCATACCCTGGCATTGTCATTAGTGTGTGATTTGTGCAAGTTGCTTTCGCTAAGAACACGTCTACAAAGAACTTAAATGTCACAAAACTATGGGACTGACATTTTAGAGGATCAGAACAGAGAACACAAACCTGTAAGGCAGCTACTTTTTTCTTGTGAACTTTGCCAGCAAAAGCAGGAAATACCGTTACATAGGCTTGTGAAAGCTGAGGTACGCAAAGTGAAAAACAGGCTTCTTTGAAGAAGCTACATAAGCTTCAGAAAGCTGGAGGAACTGCAAACAACCATTTCCTTTGCCTTTGGTTGATCAGTACAGTGTAGTTTTGTTTTTTTCCTGAATATATTTTTATGAAAAAAAAGATTTTTTTTAATCAGCAGAACAACGTGAGCATATTAGAGGTTGCTACTGTAATCCAAAATGTAGTTGTTAATGCTAGAGAACTAAAAGATTTAACCTTGATGTGTGATTTTTACTATACCAACTTTCTTTTTTGGTTTTTGGGATGTGAGAGGTGAAAAGTTAACTGTAAACGAAATGACTGTTTTTTTTGTGGAAACAAAACTCTAGGAATAGAACAGACAATACGTAGGCAACATTTGCACAGATATAAATAGAAAGCAAACCTACTTTAGGGGAAATAAACCTGAAACCACACACACACACACACACAGGAAGGCATCAGAGGAGCTTCATGCTGTGGCATCTAGAGTTATGAAGAGTTGAATATTTTGTAATACGCTCAGTTGCTTCTTCATGCTCCCAAGTCCTTGTGCTGTTTGTTTTTCTCTCTCTCAGAGGGTGACTCCCTGCTTGCTTTCTGTCTTTCTCCATCAGATTCTGATTCCTCCCTCTTGCGGTTCCTCAGTGATGACAGGATTGTGTTGATTCAGGAAGAGGCAGAGTTTTCCCAGCGGGACACAAGCAGGCGATCGAGGAAGAAAAGCCGGAATCCCAGCAGTCCCAGTTTTCCCATCAGTCCCTCTATGCTTGCCCCACCTGTACGTCTGGACACAGGCCCCCCTGAGGGGCTGCCCTTCCCCGTGCCTGACTCAAACACGATGCCACACTACCATGTAAGCAAAATGTTGAATCTGATCAGTGCTGTCTTTAACTACTGTGTACCCAATTCATCAAACTAATCATTTGATACAGTGCACTTATTGTGCACATTTGTATTAAAATAATACCTCCAAGTAATTTCAGCTTTAAATTTTTTCTGTAATTTATTTTGTTGACCATTCTCTTACACCTTAACCTACCCTTATCCCACCTCAATAGCTGCAATACACAAAAAGCACAATGTACCGTACCTACACTTAGTACGTTATAATTAAAGATACCTAATATAAAGTTATACATTTCAGAATTGCCTCATCTCGCGACATGCATTTGATCTATATAGTCAGGTTATTGTACATACACACTCACACATCTCTGAAACAGTGGTTTCTTTTTATCACTTAGAACAGGAAATTCAAATCTCTCTTCCTCTCTTTGTCATTCTGTTCATTGCCCCAGAGAGCGGCAGACACACTTCGAGCAGATGCTGATAGGTGAGTAAACTTCATACCTTCCTTAATTCAACATACTTTGTTTTGTATTCAAATTTTTATCTCCTGAGTTTCAAGTTTTTATGACCAAAAAGCCATAATTTTAGTTTAAGTATAGTTTTTTAGTCCATTATCTTTCTTTGTCTGTTTTTTGCTAGTTTATCTTCAAGTATCTTTTGTAAATGCCTATTCACTTGTAAAATGAGAAAAATCTGACACAAGCTGTAAATTGGCTGTCGGGTTAAATTTTGTTTTCGAACTAGCCCATGCTTAAATATATGCCTCTTTGCATAACCTCACAAAAGGATTTGATATATAAAATAATTGGACTCGTTCAGAAAGATTTTCAGAGCGAGCAACAGGTGCTACATACAACCAGTGTGTAGGTGCTATACAGAGCACAAGGTTTGGTGGATTTTCCCTTATTTTATTTTTATCATTATTTCTTCTGGTTTTCGGTACTGTATCAATTCTGCTTCAACCACATTACAAGACTGTGACTGTCTGGCCAAGATTCAGAACATTCGTGACATTAATGTGTAAATGTAGCTGGTTATGTTTATATTTTACATTTCTTACACCATGTATCCAAGAGTTTTAGAACAAGATGTTTTTGTGAGATCATCAGTCAACATTTTTTTTTAAGACTAGGGCACAAGTTTTGAATTCTTAAAGTGACAGCACATCATTTTAGTATAATAAACCTGATCGCAAAAGATGAAGTAGAGTTTTATTCCTTATGATATATCTTTAAAGATAATGGCTTTGAACTGGTGCCTTAAGTTCAAAATAAGCATTTCAAGATTTTGTTTATTGGTATACAGACTAACAGCATGTTTCTAACAGCTTTATTTGTGCACACAACAGTCACCACTGTGACTGTCTTAATGAACTGCCGTTTATTTATGAATGAGGAACAGAAATTCCTTGGCTACAGTCTTAAGGAGGTTTTTATTTTCTATGTGACTAGAGTATGTAGAGTGATTCTGTGGATCGGGTCTGTTTAAAGATGGAAAGAGCTATGTTTGTCTGCTGTTACGATTCATACAGATATTTAGGCAAAAAAGTCTTTTGGATGGCTAAGATTATGGGTCCTATCATACACCCGGCATGACACTACACTGTAAAAAAATATTTAGAAAAAAAGTTACCTGGTTGCCTTAAAATTTTGAGTTCATTGAAATTAAAATTTTGAGTTAATACAATTACATTTTTTTGAGATTCGACAACCTTTATTAAAAGATTATTAAAAGATTTTGTAAGCATATTGGGTAATAATGTGTGTGTTATTTCTGATGACGGAGTGAAACATGCCAAATTGTGCTATTTACATGATTTATCACATTTTTTTATGTGGTTCAGATACAATTTTTTTTGAGTTTCTATTTATTAAACTAATTTCCTTCTTTGTATCAACTCAAATTTTTTATTTCAATAAACTCAAAATTTTAAAGGTGCACTATGTAGTATTTTTGCAGTAAAATATCCAAAAACCACTAGGCCAGTGTTATATATTTTGTTCAGTTGAGTATATCCCAGATGTTTCCAACTATTTGTAAATTGTGAGAAAATTGCTATTTTAACTAAGGACAGGGATGTTTCAGCATAGCGTTTGAGGAAGTCGCCTGTCAATTGCGTCATATCTGTGCTACCCTCGGTTTCGGCTTTTATTTGGCAGGAGCACTTTACTCTTAGCAGTGTGAACAAGTGAACGCACGGAGTAAAGTCATAACATCGTTTTAAACACACTTAAATGTATCTAATATGATAAACAGAGCAGCATTACCTCAAAATCATAACCGGAAGAGCGGATCTGTGCAGGCGCCCGGCGACTGTGTCCCGTCCCGTCATAATAAAAGTCCCGGTATTCGCGAGGCGGGTATTTGTTTAACAATCGCTCCAGCAGCTGTGATCAGGTCCATAACACTCGGTCCTGCTCTGCTTTAGACTACAGTAACGTTAATAACCGCATGCATGAACGTGATTTCTGCCCGAGTCCTATTTTCCACCGGCTGTGATGAGAAGACCACATCTCCCAAGATGCTGCGCTCCCACTTTGCGTCATTAAACTACGTATCTGTTTTGAATAGGCGCCCTCCAGTGGACGGAAAGTTCCATAGTGCACCTTTAAGGCAACCAGGTTACTTACTTTTTTAAGTTAAACCAACAAAAACCACCACAAATGTTTTACAGTGTAGAGGTTTTTGCTAGTGCTTTTGCTAGTTTCAGCCTGACAAAGTTAATATTTTTAACCACATTTTTTAAATAGAAAATGCACTCACGCCAATCTGTTCACCCATGGGTTTGCTGGTGTGAAAACGAGGTGTGTTCAGACACATTGGTAATGCGTTGCTATTATGAGGCAAATGAAAATGACTGTGCAGTATTTTTGTGTTATTTAAAGGTTAGTGTGTTATTAATATACACCTATACAGTCATGGCCAAAAATATTGCCACCCTTGGTAAATATGATCAAAGAAGGTTGTCAAAATAAATCTGCATTGTGTATCCTTTTGATCTATCGTTCAAAAAATTAGCAAAACCTTACCTTTCACTGAAGTAAAATAAGTAAAAGTGGGGGGTAATTCACATTATGAAATAAATGTTTTTGTCTAAAACACGTTGGCCATAATTATTGGCACCCTTTTATTAAATACTTTTCGCAATCTATGTCTTCTCCTATAATGCCTGATGAGTTTAGAGAACACACGGCATGAGATCAGAGACCATTCCTTCATACAAAATCTCTCCAGATCCTTCAGATTCCCAGCTCTTCTCTTCAGTTCATCACTTATTTTCTGCAGGATTCAGATCAGGGAACTGGGATTTTTTATCTGTTGGTATTTGCTAGAACCCATGAAACCATGTCTCTGAACAAGATGTCCAGGACCTCCAGCAAAAAAATAGGCCCACAACATTAAAGATCCAGTGGTATTTGGGGTACTTAGACATGGGGTACTTTTTATCTCTTTTTGCACCAAACCCATCTGGTAGTTCTTTAGTTCTTTAAAGATCTTTATTGTTTTGTTTTATCTGACAACAGAACCAGGTCCCTTTTAAAGTTCCAGTCATGTCTGACCACTAAATATGCTGGAGTATGTTTCTGGATGAGCAAGGAAGAATTTTCTTGAAACCCTCCCAAACAACATGTGGTGATTATAGGGGTTGTTAGATTTTTTTAAAGACTCTGAGCCCAAGACTCAAACTAATCTTTGTGCAGTCAAACGTTCCTCCTCATCGTCCATTAAGACAATATATACGCGTGTCCTTTTTCAGGCAGATTCGTAACATCTTTAGTTGACTGGAACTTCTTAATTATTTCCCTGATGGTGGAAATGGGAATTTCCAATGCTTTAGCTATTTTCCTTCAGACACTTTCTATTTTGTGAAGCTCAAGAATATTTTGCTGCACCTCATAACTATATCCTTTGGCTTTACTCATTGAGATTAATGATTAAGGGAATCTGGCCTTTGTAATTGCTTATATTTATACTCCTGTGGGACAAGACAATTTCATGCTCCTAGTCACCTTGGTGTGCTAAAATTTTTAAATATTAATGGGAATATACTTCAGAGATATTTTACTCATAATATATTCTAGGGGTGCCAATAATTGTGGCCAATGTGTTTTGGAGAAAAACATTTATTTCATAATATGATTTACCCTGACTTCCCATGAATTTTTTGAATGATAGATCAAAAGGATAAACGATGCAGATGTATGTTTTGAGCCGTCTTTCATCATATTTACCAGGGGTGCCAATAATTTTGCCAATAATGCACACAATATATATATATATATATATATATATATATATATATATATATATATATATATATATATATATATATATATATATACACTCACCTAAAGGATTATTAGGAACACCATACTAATACTGTGTTTGAACCCCTTTCACCTTCAAAACTGCCTTAATTATACATGGCATTGATTCAACAAGGTGCTGAAAGCATTCTTTAGAAATGTTAACCCGTATTGATAGGATAGCATCTTGCAGGAGATTTGTGGGATGCACATCCAGGGCACGAAGCTCCCGTTCCACCACATCCCAAAGATGCTCTATTGGGTTGAGATCAGGTGACTGTGGGGGGCATTTTAGTACAGTCAACTCATTGTCATGTTCAAAAAACCAATTTGAAATGATTCAAGCTTTGTGACATGGTGCATTATCCTGTTGGAAATAGCCATCAGAGGATGGGTAAACTAAGGGGCCTACAGTGTGCCAAGAAAACATCCCCCACACCATTACACCACCAACAGTAGCCTGCACAGTGGTAACAAGGCATGATGGATCTGTTTTCATTCTGTTTACATCAAATTTTGACTCTACCATCTGAATGTCTCAACAGAAATTGAGACTCATCAGACCAGGCAACATTTTTCCAGTCTTCAACTGTCCAATTTTGGTGAGCTTGTGCAAATTGTAGCCTCTTTTTTTTATTTGAAGTAAAGATGAGTGTTGTAGCCCATCCGCCTCAAGGTTGTGCGTGTTGTGGCTTCACCATGGCTTGCACCATGGTGGAATCACTATTTACATGGCAGAATTTACAAGTGGAAGGACTGAACACTTCTCCAGAGAGTAATCCTTTAGATACACCCACCTAAAGGATTATTAGGAACACCTGTTAAATTTTATGCAATTATCTAATTAACCAATCACATGACAGTTGCTTTAATGCATTTAGGGGTGTAGTCCTGGTCAAGACAATCTCCTAAACTCCAAACTGAATGTCAGAATGGGAAAGAAAGGTGATTTAAGCAATTTTGAGCGGGGTATGTTTGTTGGTGCCAGACGGGCCAGTCTGAGTATTTCACAATCTGCTCAGTTACTGGGATTTTCACACACAACCACTTCTAGGGTTTACAAATAATGGTGTGAAAAGGGAAAAACATTCAGTATGCGGCAGTCCTGTGGGCGAAAATGCTTTGTTGATGCTAGAGGTCAGAGGAGAATGGGCCGACTGATTCAAGCTGATAGAAGAGCAACTTTGACTGAAATAACCACTCGTTACAACCGAGGTATGCAGCAAAGCATTTGTGAAGCCACAACACGCACAACCTTGAGGTGGATGGGTTACAACAGCAGAAGACCCCACCAGGTACCGCTCATCTCCACTATAAATAGGAAAAAAGAGGCTACAATTTGATTTGCACAAGCTCACCAAAATTAGACAGTTGAAGACTGGAAAAATGTTGCCTGGTCTGATGAGTCTTGATTTCTATTGAGACATTCAGATGGTAGAGTCAGAATTTGGCGTAAACAGAATGAGAACATGGATCCATCATGCCTTGTTACCACTGTGCAGGATGGTGGTGGTGGTGTAATGGTGTGGGGAATGTTTTCTTGGCACACGTTAGGCGGCATCATTTAAAGGGGTACTACAGTGCTGGAAAGATGAATCTGTATTTAAACTGGGTCATTATTGTAGTAGAAATGAGAAATTATTTTTGAATTTGGTGCCTTCTAGACTGAGAAAAGACCGAAAATGTATTTTTGTCCCATGGGGATGAAAGACTACAATTCCCAGAATGCGCTGCCCTGTGAGGCCATTCCCAAAGCCACGACTACTGGATTACAGTGACTGAGTTTTAGAACAGACACTATTTTATTTTAATTAAATACTGAATGTATCTGTTCAATATAACGATCGAGTTGCCGCGTGAGTCTCACAGCACTAACTCAGATTAGGAGTCAGATTACATTTAACGTCATAAATGAGCTAATGATGAGCTAATGAGCTCTCGTGATGAGAGCTGAGGTAATCGCGACCACATTCGCGGCATACATTCACAGCGTGTTCAGTCTGGCGCGTTTTCAGTTCATGCCTTTGGAAGCTTAACTTTCATAGAAATTAATTTGAGAAGTTAAAACACTTACATTGCTTACCATCCATTAAAATTAATGCCTGCAGCTGTGCTGTGAGTGTGATCTCCCATCTCCCATGTGCGGGTTGAAAACATGTGAAAATAGCTCCCTCTGCTGGCTGTAGTCTTTAGCCTCTGGCCAAACATTCCAAAGATATTTGCGTCCCAGGAGGAATTTTTTCAGAAATAAAATGCACAAATCTCTCTTCTCAGGGGGATATGAGGGGGGAAGCACAATCATTTGATTATACTCCAGGGTTTCTACTGATACAAAGCCATATGCTAATCGCTGAAGTAACCCTTTAAATGCCATGACCTACCTGAGCATTGTTTCTGACCATCCCTTTATGACCACCATCTTCTGATGGCTATTTCCAGCAGGATAATGCACCATGTCACAAACCTTGAATCATTTCAAATTGGTTTCTTGAACATGACAATGAGTTCACTGTACTAAAATGCCCCCCACAGTCACCAGACCCCAATAGAGCATCTTTGGGATGTGGTGGAACGGGAGCTTCGTGCCCTGGATGTGCATCCCACAAATCTCCTGCAAGATGCTATCCTATCAATATGGGCCAACATTTCTAAAGAATGCTTTCAGCACCTTGTCGAATCAATGCCAGGTAGAATAAAGGCAGTTCTGAAGGCGAAAGGGGGTCAAACAGTATTAATATGGTGTTCATAATCCTTTAGGTGAGTGTGTGTGTGTGTATATATATATTTATATATATATTTATATATATATATATATACATTTTATTTTTATTTTTATTTTTTTGCTGCAGATGGAATCATAAATTACTGTTGTCTTATTCATTCTCTGTCTCTCTGCAGATATGCCAGTTCAGGACTTGACCGACAAGCAGGGGCATCAATGAGGAAGGTAAACGCAACTATGCAACCACCACTTTGATGCTCAAAAACGTTCAAGAGATCGTAAAACTACTCCATATGAATCGAGTGGTTTGGTCCAAAATATTCTGAAGAGATACGAGCACTTTATTTGATGTACAGATAGAATTAAGGCTTTTTTCACATATACAGATTCATCAACTCACACATCAGTTGTGTGAGTTGAACAAAATGAACATTAATTTATTTGCAATATTTAGATGTGTGCAATTAGGAGTTCTTCTGGAAGTTCTATATTTCTTAAGTGACTTTTCTCTCCTCTCTCTAGTCTGTACATTATGCCTCTCTGAGGACCAAGCCCAAGAAGAAAAGCAAAGGTATGACGATGAGATCCTGGGTTTACTCTGAGCACTTGTTGTATTTCACTGTGCTTGTATTATCCCAATGTTATTCTGTCATATGTGGTTGTCATTTATGCTGTGTGTGTATGTAGGTTCCCTCAGTAGTGCCAGCAGAAGGCGTATTGCCTGCAAAGATCTGGGTCATGGCGACTGTGAAGGTTGGCTATGGAAAAAGAAAGATGCCACCGGCTACTTCACACAGAAATGGAAGAAGTATTGGTTCGTTCTCAAAGACTCCAACCTGTACTGGTACACCAACCAGAATGTACGCAAACAAACACAATTCCCTTCCCTCGAGTGTGATGTCTGTTGGCTGTATATATATATGTGTGTGTGTGTGTGTGTGTGTGTGTGTGTGTGTGTGTGTGTGTGTGTGTGTGTGTGTGTGTGTGTGTATAAAGTTCTTTTTTATGATCCATTTCCATATTTCGCAATTGGCATATTTGAAAAACCTCCATATCCGACCAGTTAACCTCTACTATTATTACCAATTACACAATTATCAGCACTTTCAGTACTCGCTGTTTTCATTGATGGCCAAGTCAAAGGCTCACAATGCTGGTGTGATGTTTAGTTGTCTTGTCCACCACAATAATATGCGCATCATATGTTCTCAGTTTCAGTGATGCTGATATTTGCATTTATGCTAACACCTGCATATTTATGACGCAGAAATGATTTCTCTTGTTCTTTATTTGTTTGCTCAGGATGAGAAAGCAGAGGGCTTCATCAGTTTGCCAGAGTTTCGGATAGACAGAGCGATCGAGTGCAGGAGGAAACAGTGAGTGTTAGAAGACAACAATAATCACTCTTTCTCTCTGTTGCGCTGGGTTTGCTGGTTTTTGGGCGGGTCTGTGTTTGAAGCCCATCGGCTAGTGGAATCTGGGTCACTGCAGAACTGCTGATCTCTCTTTTACAAACACACACACACAGTAATTGATTGTAAACTAGATATTTGTGTCTGATCATCTCTTTTTCCCTCTGCCTTGTTTTGTTTCAGTGCCTTTAAAGCATGTCATCCCAAAATTAAGAGTTTCTTTTTCGCTACAGATCATTTAGAGGAGATGAACAGGTAAGTAATTTCAGAGCCTCTCAAGACTTCACCTCCCCTTCCTGTTATTTCCTTTCACATCTATGGTTCCTGTTGCAGATGGATGAATCGTTTAGGCTTGGCTGCGATTGGCTACACACCTGATGATCCGGTACCGCGTCCTGATGAAGGTGAGATCACATCCTGTGATGATATAATAAGCCTATAGTGCTGTGGTCTCCCTGACTCGTTTCACTTGACTTTCACTATGTTGTCATGTACATGTGATTCTTATGTCATTTTTTTGTTTAGATTACTGGAGTGAGAGTGACCAGGATGAGGTTGATGGGTCTATGACACTCAAACAGGAATCCACGTACCACCACAACCCCTCTGTAAGTATAAACACATGTCTATGAACACACACACACACATCTATGCACAGACACACCATCACAATGCCATTTATACTGGTTCTGGTGTGTTTTCCTAATTGATGTTTAAACCTCAAATCCTGAAGCAGTGCCATCAGAGGTCAGGAGTCAGGATAATGTCTCAAACTAAATTTCATAACAAAACTACATGCTACAAAAATAGATTGTTTCCATTACAATCAAAAAATCTAAACACAAGCACCCAGTGAAGCACTTTATTCATATTTCTATTCACTTTATTCATATATATATATATATATATATATATATATATATATATATATATATATATATATATATATATATATATATATTATATATATATAAAATGCTAAATTTGCTACTACATTGGGAAAATGAATAGGCTTGGACTTAGTGCTGGTAACCCATTGCACAGGACAATGTTGACACCAGAATAAAAATATTCATGATTCTGAAGCTGAAAATACATAATTATTTATGCTTGCATTTTTTATTGCTATATATTGTGACATGATATATTTTTTGGAAAGTATTCAGAGTCAGACCCCCTTAAATGTTAAAAACGCTTTGTTATATTGCAGCCATTTGCTTAAATCATTTAAGTTTATTTTTTCTCATTAATGTACACACAGCACCCGACATTGACATTTTTTACAGATTTATTCAAAAAGAAAATAAATATCACAGAAATATCACATGGTCCTAAGCATTCAGACTCTTCGCTCAGTATTTAGTAGCACCCTTTTGATCTAATACAGCCATGAGTCTTTCACACCTGGATTTGGGGATCCTCTGCCATTCCTCCTTGCAGATCCTTTCCAATTCGTTCAAGTTGGATGGTAAACGTTTGTGGACAGCCATTTTCAGGTCTCTCCAGAGATGCTCAATTGGGCTTAAGTCAGAGCTCTGGCTGGGCCATTTAAGAACAGTCAGAGAGTTGTTGTGAAGCCACTCCTTCGTTATTTTAGCTGTGTGCTTAGTGTCATTGTCTTGTTGGAAGGTGAACGTTTGGCCCAATCTGAGGTCTTGAGCACGCTGGAGAAGGTTTTCGTCCCAGGATATCCCTGTACTTGGCTGCACTCATTTTTTCCTTTGATTACAACCAGTCGTCATGTTCCTGCAGCTGAAAAACACCCCCACAGCATGATGCTGCCACCACCATGCTTCACTGTTGGGACTGTTGGGACAGGTGATATTTTACTCCACACATACCGCTTGGAATTAAGGCAAAACATTTCTATCTTAGTCTCATCAGACCAGAGAATCTTATTTCTGCCACGGCCAGTTCTAGGAAGGGTTCTGGTTGTCCAAAACGTCTTCCATTTAAGGATTATGGAGGCCATTGAGCTCTTAGCAACCTTACGTTCTGTCTCTGAGCTCTTCAGGCAGTTCCTTTGACCTCATGATTTTCATTTGCTCTGACATGCACTGTGAACTGTAAGGTCTTATATAGACAGGTTTGTGGCTTTCCTAATCAAGTCCAATCAATATAATCAAACACAGCTGGACTCAAATTAAGGTGCAGAACCATCTCAAGGATGATCAGAAGAACTGGACAGCTTCTAACTCACTCAGGTGAGTGTCACAGCAAAGGCTCTGAATACTTAGGACCATGTGATATTTCAGTTTTTCTTTGTCAATAAATCTGCAAAAATGTCAACAATTCTGTGTTTTTCTGTCAATATGGGGTGCTGTGTGTACATTCATGAGAAAGCGCTCATGGTACTGGAAACGGGCCGGTGCTGAGAGAGGTTTACTGAGCACCAGCTTTCACACCAACACCATAATGGTGGAAAACGTGTAGCAAACTAACTCTGTAGCTCTTTCTGACTATCATATTATACCTCTAGCTCTCTCACTGACAGATGAAAATGATAATGAGCAATGATTCTGTTTTCCTCAGGGAACTTCGTCTAGTCCATTTCCTGAGCGTCATTTTTCCAGCGGCTCCACATTTTCGCATTCCTCTGCCGAGGAGTCCCATTCTTCTTGCCGATCCTCCCATCGAGAACGCCGCTCATGGCAGGACCTAATTGAAACCCCCTTGACCAGCACAGGTCTACACTACCTGCAGACTGCAGAAGAAGAGGAGCCATCCCTGCTGTCACCTGACCAGCATCGGCAGGCCACGCTCCCTGCCCAGCACAGGCGTCCTATGGAACGCGATGGGCCATTTCCATTGACGGACAGCGAGGAGTCCCGGCCCCGGCATCACACTCACAAGCAGCGCAGCCAGAGCCTTCCACGCCACCGCGACACGCACGGAGGACACTCGCACCGCAGTGCTCGTACACACACTCACACGCACACGCACGGCACTCTGAGGCCAAGAACTCATCTACATGAGGAAGAGGAGGAGGAGGAAGAGGAGGAAAAGCAAGTGAGGAAAGCCAGTAGCAGGAGGCCTGAGAGCGAAGAGAAAGTGTCTGACGGCACGGATGGCCTGAAAGAGTTGTACCGATCGCTGGAGCAGGCCAGTCTCTCGGCTTTCGGCCAGCAGAGGCCTTCCACCAAACAAGAGTTCAGACGCTCCTTCATCAAACGCAGCAATGACCCCGCCACAAATGATCGACTGCACCGCATTCGGGTTCTCCGCTCTACGCTCAAGGTATGAAAACACAGGAAGTAATGGAACCTTTTCACACTTCAGGGTTTGGAACGTGGAAGTAAACTGTAACAGTGTAGACTTCTATTAAGCCCCTTTCACACTGCACGTCGGACCCGCAATATTCCCGGAACATTGCCGGGTCGCCTTCTGTGTGAAAGCAACCACGTCCCGGAATTGATTACCGAATTGAACCCGGGTCAGGGACCTAGTAACATTGCGGGGTTCGATCCGGGACGAGCGCTGTGTGAACAAAAGCCAAAACTAATGCCGCAACGTGTACGTAGTGATCGTGCGACTCCTAGAGCTTGTTTTTTTCAATAATACAACCCTGCAGTGCCAGAAGAGCTAGTCAGCCTTTTAAATGCAGAGAGTGTTCGTATACAAAAGAAACTAAAATTAAACAAGCAGAAACGTGCGCAAACTGGACACAAGTCGAGACCACCGAGCTCCTTACCGCTCCTTACTATCCGCACTGAAGCTTTGATCGCTCGCCATTATACCTCACATCCGGATGTCACGTGTCAGCTCGATCCGGGACCATTACGGGTTGTGTGTGAAGCGCACATATTACGGTATTTCACTGGCTGTGTGAATGGACCAAATCTAGTGGCCCAGGAACAAATGCCGGGGCGCATTATCCGTGTACTTGCCGGAATCACAGTGTGAAAGGGGCTTTAGTAACCCCATCACGGTATTTTTACAGTCATTAATTTTATCCCTTAAAAACTAATCTTTGATCACCAAAAAGACAAATTAAAATGTTTTTTTCTATTAAAAAAAATATTTGTGCCTTAAAATAGCTTGAATGTAACTTAACCCTTGCTTCATTTAGTATATGCAAATTATCCTTCTAAACATCCCCAAATTATTATTTTATTTGACTACACTATGAAATAGCATGTTCGCCATGTCAGAGTCATACAACTGCCTTCTAAAAATCAGTATCCACCTTAGAAAAGCTTGTAACAACTTAGAACGCCAGGGGGAAAAGGTTTTTAGTTAATCATAATGTCGTAATATACATCATATACAGAATTCATCTGCTATATTGCTAAATGTACCCGATTTTTCATATGAACAGAAAAATCTATTACAGGCTTCTCGAGACATAGTTAATGACAAGATAAAACCCACCCGCACGATGACATTGGTTACAAGGTATTTCACTGCAGTTTTTCAAGGACAAAATACTCGCAATGGTGCTGACTTTTGAATTTGCACATGGTTTGTCTTAAAGTGTTATTTACAAAACTATATTTTGTATTATTACGTTACACTAAATAATTGTATTTAAAAAACATTAAATAGTAAGACCTGTGATGAAAATCAAGTTTGTTATGTGGTGTTTTTTGATATGCTATATGTACACTACCGTTGAAAAGTTTGGGGTCAGTAAAGTTTTAATGTTTTTAAAAGAAATATCTTATGCTCACCAAGGCTGCATTTATTTTCAATCAAAAATACAGTAAACAGAAATATTATGAAATGACAATGACAAACCTGAATTTTCAGCATCATTTCCTCTTCAGTCTTCAGTCACATGATCTTTCAAAAATCATTCCAATATGCTGTTTTTTTGCTTAAGAATATTTTTTCATGATTATCAATATTGTAAAAATTGCTGATTATTCAGATTTATTAAAAAAATAGAAAGTTCAAAAGAACTGAATTTATTTTAAACAAACCCTTTTTAACAATATAAATCTCTGTTACTTATGATCAATTTAATGCATCATTGCTGAATAAAGGTAAATAAAAAAATCTTACTGATCCCAAAATTTTGAATGGCAGTGTACATTTCACATAATGAATATATATATATATATATATATATATATATATATATATATATATATATATATATATATATATATATATATATATATATATATATATATATATATATATATATATATATAATGTGTGCAGTGTCATCACAGTCTGTAAATCTCTGTAAACAAACCTAGAGGAATCTAATGGAGAATTCTAGAGGATCTTCATAAACATTTAACAAGTAAGACTAGGACATTGTCAGCTGCCATCTTGCAAGGGTGCAGGAACTTAAGTAAAGAGGACAAGTTATATCAGCATAGCTTATGAATTATAATTTAGGTGGTTTAATGTAGTGTTAACTGATTCTAATATTTTCTAAAAGCCTATCCAGTTACAATTGTTGCTAATTCCCTGCTAGCTAATATTTGTTAACTTGTTATGCTTCATAGAGCATCATTTTGACATTTTGTTAACTTGAAGATTTTCAAACACCAGGTTTTTTGTACAAAGAATGAATTAAGTATCTTGTATCCTGAATCATCTATTTTCCACCCCCCGCCCTCTCTCTCTCCCCTTTCACCTACAGGCAAAGGAGGGCGACTTGGCGATAATCAGTCAAGTGCTAGACGATCCTTGTTTGACCTCGAGGAAGTTTCGTGAATGGAAGCAACGTAACCACGAGCTCTTCCTGGATATCTGTGAGTTCAGTTCCGCCCCATTGGAACCGTCCAGCGAGTCCAACGACCTCTCACCTCTCTCTCCAACGCTGATGATGCACACTCATTCTTTCATAGAAACGCACGTGTGAAACACACTGTCACGCACCCGCACGACTAACAAACAGTCACATACTGAAAATACAGACATAAAGGTATATGAATAAACTGAGTTGTGCGTTTCAAACTCACCCACACACACACACACACACTTTGAAAAACACTGTGGATCCAGACTGTCTTCACTTTTTCCTTGACGGATGACCTGATACTGCCCTCTTCCCAAACGTGAGTGACACCAGATTGAACCAATACACTGTAAGATCAATGTCAAAGAAGTGACCCCGCTCCTGAACTAATGCAGACAGACATGCAGGCACTGACAACAGAAGGTGACTCGAACTACTTGTCGTGGAAGCGAAAGTGTTACCTACACATCTACGGCTCATTGCAAACTCTGTACAGTATATTTCATCACGGCCACAATTTGAGACGAATGGAAGAAAGGCCCCGTGAGGTGCCCGCTGCATGCCTGAAGAATCATCTTTTCAGTTTAATTGACCACCAGTTGAACAAAATAGGACTGTATATCAAAACGAATATCTTATTTTTGTCTCTGATTGGAGTAAAAAAAATCTTTTTTTATATCTTCTGAAGATTTTGTTCATTTGTTTATTTGATTTTTTTCCTTCCCTCGGAATGCTGCAGGAAGAGCACTCATGTAGCCATGGGCAACAGGCTTCACTCTGTTACCAAGCAACACCGCCCTACTGTGTTACTCTATACAACTCTTAAAGCAAGCAAGAGTGTTGGAAAGTGTGTGTGTGTGTGTGTGTGTGTGTGTGTGTGTGTGTGTGTGTGTGTGTGTGTGTGTATGTGTGTATGTGTGTGAGCGCTTGTATTAGAGAGATGAAAGAAAGAAAGCGAGTCGAATGGATGCAGAAAAGTCTCTTTTTGAGAGTTTAATGACATTTGCGTTTGCAAATGGGAAAAGATGAACTCCTGGCAGGTAGTAACGTGTTTAATTTGGCTTCTTTAGAATATTTATATTATAGCTAAACTCATGCATGGTTTAAAAGTATTACTATATGCTATCAGGCCAGAGAACAGTCTGTATATAAGAACATATTATTTGCATAGCTGCATCCTCTGTTTAAAACTGTGAATTGTACTCGTGAATGCAATCTTTTGACTCTGCCAAGGCAGAACCTTTCTACTCTCTATTTTTTTCTACAAAAAAGATGACAAAAGATGAAAAGCTTTGCATCTCTGATGTTATGACTGTTTTTGCTTGTTTCCGGGTCTTTGCTGGTCATTACCTCTGAGCTATGGGCTTACATTCAGGTTGTTAGTTTCTGTTTGCTAATGTATGTGTCCCTCAGACAGACTCCACTAGCCTAAAGACGACGTTTTATTCCCTTTTGCAAATTCTGGACGTCAGTGGCTCAGGATTCTAGAATTGGATAAAGTAAATTGGGAGAGAATTTGAGATTCAAAAACAAAACGAAAAATTAATTGGTTCATTCCCGGCAGTGGAGGGCAAAACATACCCCTGCTAAATGTTGTCTGTGTATGTGCGTGTGTGTGTGTGTGTGTGTTCTCATTTTGTCCACATTAAAAAGTCATCAAGACACATTGTTTTTTAACACAGCCCTGCATACGTGCTCAGTGTTACTGTTATGTTTGATTGTCACTTTTTAGAATCTCGTGGGATGTATTTTAATTGAATAGAATGTACTCATTCAATGGCTTGTCAATTGTAAACTTCAGTGGAACAAACACACACACACACTACCCACACAGACTTTTATGTCCGTGGCCGATGCTTTCTTACCAAAGCGACTCTCAAAATCACATTTGCCTGTTAGAGTTACCGTTTTAAGGATTCTTTTTATGTAGAATGTTGGTTACACTTACTGTGTTTCATCTCATGGTGTGTGTGTGTGTGTGTGTGTGTGTCTGTATGCAAGTGTTATCCAGGCCATCGGGGTTTCACTGTGGTTTTAAGGGCATGTCCCCCCTTCTCTCCCCCACACGGCTATGCTGTATAAGGTGTAAGTTGCACTGCAACATTGAGACGGAACATATTGCTCTTTTTTCAAGGTTTTCTTTCAAAAATGTCCCCTTCTGTATATTAAAACACCAGGAAGAGCCTGATATTTATTCACAGTATTATTCAAAGCTAATCCTCTTTGCTTTCAGAAATATAAATACATATATAAATATATATAATACAGATTGTAAAATGTTAAACTAATAAACTGAGTTCTCTGCACTCTGCATCTGTGTGTTGCGTGATGCTTCCAATGTCCAGTGAAATCACAAGCTGAAATGTATCTGTATGTTCTGATGTATGCAATGCCAACTAACGCTTTAGTTTATCAAAGCATCAGTTGTGATGGGTTTCTTGTCAACAGCAAGAATCTTACCACTAAACCAACACCCATATAGATTTTTAGTTTAGATTATCTGCACATTCTAATTGAATTGAATTACATTTTTGTTCCCTCACCTTATAAAATCAAAATGTCACAGTTGTCTCTACAAATTACACTGCAATGGAAGGGAAGGCAGAACAAACTATACACTGGTAGGCTAATGTGCAGCCATACAGTCATGAAAAAGAAAGGACACCCTTTAGAATTGTATGTTTTTACATATCAGAACATAATAAAATGATCTGGTTGTTAGCAGGTAAATACAACCTCAGATGAACAACAATTGACATTACACGTTTCATTATTTATTTAACAAAAATAAAGCCAAAATGGAAAAGCCATAGGTGATGCATCAAAGTACATCTAATGTTGCTTTAATTCTTTGAGGTTTGCAGACATTTGTTTATGCACAGCTCTCTTAAGGTACTGCCTCAACATTTCAGTCGGATTGAGGTCTGGACTTTGATTGGGCTGTTGCAACACCTTGATTCTTTTTCAGCCATTCATTTATAGATTTGGCAGTGCTTTTTGGGATCATTGTCCTGTTGTATGACCCAATTTCGTATTTTAACTGTCAATTTTTTAGCTGTCGGCTGGATGCCCTCACATATGACTCTAGAATACTTTGGTATACAGAGGAGTTTATGGTCAAATCCATATTACCCCTTAAACATTACCCCTCCCATCAGTGTGCTTGACAGTTGGTATGATGTGTTTGTGCTGATCTGCTGTGTTAGGTTTTTGTCTAACTTGGCACTGTGCATTATGGCCAAACATCTCCACTTTGGTCTGTCTACGGGACATTGTTCCAGAAGTCTGGAGGTTTGTTCAGATGCAAGCCTTGCTGTCTTTATTTTTAGAGAGAATTAGCTTCAACCCTTCTAAACATGTCATACTTGTCCTGTCGTCTTCTAATTGTACTGCCATGAACATTAACATTTATGTTAACGGAGGCCTGCAGAGTCTGAAGTGTAGTTTTTGGGTGTCTGACCTTGGGGTGAATTAGGGGTGTCCACTCCTGGGGAGAATGGCACCTGTGAATAATCTTTGTCACTGGAGAATGTAGTATAACCTACAGTCTAATCCTTCCCAGATTGGTGGTAGCAACAATTGCTTCGCAAAAATCATTGCTGATGGCTTTTCTCCATGACATTGTTACACACATGAATGCTCCAGATCAGAGCAAACTGACAAAACGTATTCTTTAATAGAGCTGATCACGCTGGCTGATGATCATAATCAGAAGGATTTGATTGGCAGTAGGCTACCTGACTGCATATTCTTAATCGCTATGGAAGCAGTAAATGTGTACTTAGTTTGCCACCCATGGCTTTTCCATTTTGGCATAGTTTTTTGTTAAAGCTACACTGTGTAACTTTTTTAGTTTATTCTTAGCTAAAAACACTTAGTTCTTTCAAAAATATATGTGCTAATTAATGTATATTTACTTCTTTCAAGTAATAAAGTATTCTCGTAAGTTTATAATATGCCATTGAAAATACATACGGGGGAGGGGTTTGAATGCTGGTCGCCATGTTTACCCTCCATCTTCAAAGTACATTAGCCAAAGAGGGACATACCAATAAATTCAAGATTCACCTTTCGTGTTTTAACACTTGATGGCACTGTGACAAATGTGAAGAGGGGGATTGCCATGTTAATCTTGGACTAAATCGTCCACCGTAAGTGTACACAGTACACAGTGTACCTTTAAATAAATAATAACATGGTCATGTGTTGTGAGGTTGTATTTACCTAATTTTAAGACCTGCCAAGGACCAAATTACTTTTTATAATTTCCTGATACATAAAATTATATAATTCAATAGGGTGTCCTTTCTTTTTCACATGACTTTATCTTCAAATACCCCAATTTGACCGTAAGACAGGTCTTCTCAAGTATCAAGCCAATGTAAGAATATGAGAAGCCTATCAGGAATATTCTCTCGCGTTTTGAGGGCTTTCATGACTCCTCCTGCTTTCCGTAGTTAGACTGAAGGGGGCGGGACCGGCATGGCGGCCAAGGTGAGTGACACTTCCAACCGAGTTAGTTCAAATGAGCATGTGCATTCTATAATAATATGTCTATTCTTCAGCAGAGCATCACACATCTGTTCAAGTTAGATTTCTCGTGAGTTGCATGATGCAGCTGTTAATCAGAGCGTGAGGACAGTATTGTTAAACGAGAGCGAAGAACATGCTGTTTTTAAATTCACTCACACACACTGATGATCTGTGTGAGGCACCTGTCTAGAGTCAGCTGACTAGCTTTTGGGAAACGACATTCTCTCTGTCACTTTCTATCACTTAGGAGACTCACAAAACAGCTTTTGGTTTGGGATTAATACACGCAGTAAAGCGTATTCACTTGCTTCAGTCCATTAAACTAATACTGATAATGTGCTTAAGGGAAGATCAAGCTGAATGGAGTAAACGCTCAGCCAGGACAAAGCCTATTACACTACAAAACAAATATATAATATTTTAGTTATAGTTATTATAGCTATATATTATATTACAATACAAATATGTTCACAAAGAAAACTAGACAGCACATACAAATGTACCATCATAATCCCTGTTTTTGGACGCAGGGTTTTGGACTACTATAGTTTATGGTATATGAAAATGCAATACTTAAGTATGATATGGTTACAAAACAAGTTCTTACAGAAAGAATCAGTGAATGCCAAATCTCACCCTCAGACATAAATCCATTAATCAACCAATATATTAGAGAAATGGCACGCAGAATTGATAGAATGTCAAAATAACTAGTTATTTGAAATAAATTCTGTGGTTGGGAAAATATGTATCTACCCTTTTAAATCAAGACATAAGCTAGTATTTACAAGATGCTGAATAAGTCATACTAGAATGAGCATTTATACCTGGACATTTATTGAAGGGTGAAGAAACACCAAAATGTCAATACTGTAGTACCAACGTGTCTGTAAAAAGTATTTTTGGACACTTGGATTTTTGGAGGATTTATTTATGGATCCAGAAAATCTTTTAATTTAATAGAATCATACTCATTTTGTACATGTACTTATTTTAATTTGATAAAATGTTTGTTTTTATTATATTGTATTCATGAAATTGTTGTTAAATGTTTAATATGCATCCTCAGATTCTGAAGTATGCAGCGCTTCCTGCTGCTGCTGCAGTGGGTTTGGGTTCTCTCAGAATTTATTCCATGAATGAGAAAACAAATGAGGCGCTAATATCTCCAAGAGAGGTAAGAAAAGTAATATTTGGAATAATATAGACATATTAGCAGTGTTTTTGATGTACATGTTGAGCAGTGTTTTTGATGTACATGTTGAGCAGTGTTTATTTTACCTGCTGGTACATTTGCCAAGTTGAACTAAAATGTACTATACTACTTTTTTGAAACGTTCATAAGTACACTTTAGTTTATAACTGCACTTTAGACAACTTGACTATGTACACTACCATTCAAACGTTTGGGGTCACTAAGATTTTATTTCAGAATATTAATACTTGTATTCATGCATTAAATTGATTAAAAGTGACAATTTTGTTGCAAAAGATAATTTATTTAAAAATAAAAAAAAATCCATAATGTTTCTTGAGCACCAAATTAGCATGTTAGAATGATTCCTGAAGGGTCATTATACTTAAAGTTCAGCTTTGCCATTACAGGAATTAATTACATTTTAAAATATATTAAAGCAGAAATATTTAAAATTTGAATACTATTTCACAATAATACTGTTTTTACTGGTTTTGATCAAACAGATGCTGCTTTGGTGAGCATAAGAGACTTTCAAAAACATTTAAACGTTTTAAAGACCTCAAACCTTTGAACAGAAGTGTATTAGTGTGAAGTAATGCATGTTAAATATATCGCCATTACCTCTCTTTCTTTTACTTCCTCTGTCCAGTTGTCTATCTACTCCCCAGATGGCCCTGCTGTGCAGTTTGTGGACGAGCAGCCTGGTGTCGTGCAGACAGGGCTGGGGGCCGTGAGGGTGGGCCTGCAGCCGTATGTCAGAGCCGTGCAGGTCTGATTCACATACTGTCCTGTCACATATGATAATATATTAGTTTGTCATTAGCCATATTTCCATCCACCTATTTCTATGCAAATATTGGGATATTGTATAAAAAACACTGGATGGAAACACCAAGATGAAAAAATGCGCATACAAATCTTATGCACTCAATTGAAGTGGATAATTTTTTTATCCGATAAAAAGACGTGCATAAACTATGATTGAAACACATTTACAGTAAATGCCTTGATGCACATCAAAAAACATTGCGTGACCTTTGCCTCAACAGAGGATGTGATTGGATAACTGAACTAACCAGCGGATCAGTTTAATTGCACAGAATCTCAAATGTTGTTTTTGTTATTCTGAAATGCCTGAGCCAAAGTCTGTCATCTGAATTATGAAATGGAAATAATGCTTTATTTGCAAATGTTTTTTGCTTTGGATGGAAACCGCTATTGTTAGATGATTAAAGAAGTTTGAGTTTAAGGATCATCTGTTAGCATTCTCTCTTCTTTTTTTACAGAGCGCCTTTACTTCAGTTGAAGTTGGAGTGATATCTCTTTACCTGGCTGGGCAAGGTGAGCCTGAAATGTGTGATTGAGCTGAAAGCAGGAAATTACTGTAAACCTGTGCCCGGTTACTTAAAGCACATTAAGTTTTTCCCGTATGAGGCATGATTTCCCATTACCTAAGGAAATGACTTAAGAGTGTTGCATATAATTCCTTAAACGGTTCTCTTAGGTAAGGGAAATCATTAAGCCACCCAGGTTGCCATTTTTAAAACTCTGCTGTTGCAATGGACACGTTATTTGTTAATACAGTAGTACGTTTTCACAGAAAACAACATTACCTGGATAAGAAAAACAAAAAAGAAGGACCAGATGGAGACGGAAATTCAAATTGATAGTACACTCAAAAGATTTCCCTTGATTTATGGTTTGTTAGGATATGACAATATTTGACCAAGATACAGCTATTTGAGAATGTGAGGGTGCAAATAAAATCTAAATATTTAGAAAATCGCCTTTAAAGTAGTTAAAATTAAGTCCTTAGCAATGCATATTACTACTAATAATAGCATTTTTGTTATAAAAGAAAATTCTACAATGTTTGACACATACAATGTATATTGTTAGATATTGCCACAAATATACCTGTGCAGCTTATGACTGATTTTGTGGTCCAGGGTTATATTTAAGATGTGCTACTTATGTAATTTGATCAATATTTACATGTAAATAAACTGCTAAATTAAAAATTACTTTATCATATAAAGTGGCAAATCGTGTCTTGTAGGAAGAATTGGATCCATGTAACACTTAAATGGGGGGTGAAATGCTGTTTCATGCATCCTGAGCTTTTTACACTGTTAAAGACTTGGATTCCCATCCTAAACATAGACAAAGTTTCAAAAACTAATGTTGGACGTTTGATGGAGTATTTCTGTGTTAAAAATACTCCTTCCGGTTTTTTACAAGTTTCAGAGTTTTTTTAGAGTATGGCTCGGGTTGACGTTAATAGAGCGGAAGGTCCTTGTATGGGCCGTACGGGCTCTTCTCCCGGTAGGGTGCGGGCGTGACTAGAGCGAGAGAGGAAATGCACGCCCATAAACACTCAATCAGGTGCAGATCCAGTCAATCCAGGCGCCGCGCTCCACTTTATTCCTATGGGTGACATCAAGCGACTTCAACGCTTCAGCACAGCATTCCGGGAAGGCAGCGCTGCATTTGAACCGATCTGAACGCAGAAATGACGGGAAGCTTCACAACATCGCTTCAGTCGCGTCGCAAAAGTGGATCTCCACCGGTCACTGCTGTCACAGGACTTCACCAAATCATACCAAAGAAGTGTGTTTTTGACGGAGCGGTCCCAGCGATAAAGGTTCGGTCCTGCTTTGGAAGCAGTCGGTGAGTAAAACTGCTTCAAATGTCTCTGCTGTTGGCTATCGTCGCGTGAGTTAACATCAGTAAACGACACGATCGCGTGCTTCGTCATTCAAATGCGCTAACGGACTCTATTGTTGTTCTATGTATAACGTTACACTAGTCTGACGTGCAAAACCGTTTTGCTTGCTACTGCTAAGGTTTAGTCGCATACAATAGTCCATAAACCGAATCATGTCCTCATAAACTGCGAGTAAACACACACAAATGTTGACAGGCCACTAAATACAGTACATACCACAGAGACGGACGTCCTGCTGTTGCTGTTTCTCCTGTTCAATTTATTTCAGCCTCCAAATGATTCTGGATCATATCTATATTAGCTGAGATCGATAGCCATGAGTTTCTCCACGCTTGAGGACGTCATCGCTTTGCGCGATCGTCATTCTTTAGCTCCGCCCACACGATACGCCTCCAGGCGCTCGTTTTTTTCCGGAAAGACTCTGTACAGCCTATATTTCTTTTATAAATATAATAAAACTAAAGACTTTTCGGAGATATGAAGGATGCAATACTACTCTATAGGTACTCAAGATTGACATGAGACTGACTGAAACTGAGTGTTCTCTCCCCCCCCCCCCCCCCTTTAAGGTGAAGTTTTACAAACCTTATGTTATGCTTAGGAAAATTACAGTTAAGGGGCTTTATGCTACACTTATCTACTTTTTAAAGAGATTACTTAAGTTAAAAAAAATAGATACTTAAGGGAAATTCTTAAGTTTTATGACATTTCTGCAACAACCTTAAGTATAAGGGAAACCAAAGGGAGATTTTAAAGGGTTAGTTCACTCAAATGAAAATGACCCCATGATTTACTCACCCTAAAGTCGAACACAATCAGAGTTATATAAAAAAATGTCCTGGCTCTTCCAAGCTTTATAATGTTAGTGAATGGCTGTTTCTGTTTTGAAATCCATAAAAGTGCATCTATCTATCATAAAAGGGCTCCACACAGCTCTGGGGGTTAATAAAGGCCTTCTGAAGCGAAGCGATGCGTTAGTGTAAGAAAAATATCCATATTTAAAACTTTACAAACTGTAATCTCACAACCGGGCACTGACATTTAACCCCTGACCTTCTCGTTTTAGACACGTATCACTTCCTTCGAGATCCACCCCCTGGCTTCCTGCCAAGAGTGGGTGTCATTGGTGTGTCCGGATTGGGTGGCCTGATTCTGGCACGCAAGGGTAAGCTGACTGTGTGGATACTGCATGTTATTTTATGGTTTTAATCCATTAGGAAGCAGCATCTGTGTGTGTGTGTGCTTTTGCCCAGGCTCTCGTTTAAAGAGGATTGTCGTACCTCTTGGACTGGCTACTGCTGGTACTGCAATATGTTACCCCACACAGACTGTAGCAGTCATGAAGGTACTTTTTTTTCTCTCTCTCTCATAAAATAATTTTCTACAGAAAATGGGGCCAGATTTACTACACAGGGCAAATGAGTGTGAGAGCGCAATTCCAAAAAAGCACAGATGTGGAAAGTTCTGCATGTGAACGACTGATAACACGCAAATTAATGAACAAAGACACTGTCGATCAATTCCATAATGATCAACACAATCTACTAGTTTGCGTCTGGTTTAAGACATGTTTTTTTTGGGGTGGTAAAAAATGGCACAAACACCAGTAAACAGATGAGTGTAAATCACCTTGCATGATTAATTTAAACACTCTCACGCCGGAAAGTGAAACTCCTACAAATGCATAAGCAAAAATACATTTTTCTCCCATCCTCTCAAATACATTTCTCCTTAATTACATATTGCTCTTTTTTTTATAGATCACAGGTAAAAAGGTGTATACTATCAGTTCATCTTTTGCGTCAATATTGAAATCCAAACCAAAGGAAGCTGTCATCATGCCTGCTGTTAGCGTGGAGGTAATCTACAAATGTCATATTAAAACCAAGTTATGTTGGTTTTTATAGTACATAATATTGCAAATTTGGAGATGTGTCTGCTAAATTAATAAATGCAAATATTAGGTCCTTAAAGTTGGCATTGTTTTCTAAATGTTGTTCATCTTACGGTAAACAAATAATCTGTGCTCTTTTGACCTTGTAATTTTTGATTAAAGTGTGATAACTGAGTTTGAAAGTTAAAAAGAAGGCCTTCCTCCAGTGAAAATACAAACTTCTCTCTGGTGACATGCGGGACTTCTCCAATATTTTTTTTATGCCTAAACCCAGCCTCTTTCTTATAATTAACTAGAAGCTTGCATTAAGATCTGTCTTCACAATCAACTGATGGATAAAACGAATTCCCTGCCCTACATTTTTTCTTTTTTGATAATCCATTTCACTCAGATGTATGTCAAAATATGGATGAAAAGATCTGTTGCCACTTTTTTTCCACTATTTATGCTAATTAAGCATAGCCAATTAGCCTGTCAAGATAATTTTGCATATATTTTACTCAAATGTTAAAATATTTGTATATATTGCAATATTTGTTTAATTTATTTACAGTCTGCTGCTGCAGTAACTAGCCCAGATACAGAAGCACCCGTTAAAGCACTTTCTGAAATCTCACCCGAGTCTGAGCCGCCCCCTGCTGTTTCAGATGAGGAAGTTACATTAATATCCAAAGCTGAATCAGTGGAGTTTGCCCCAGTAGCTGATATTGTATCAGAGGATGCCATAGAACCTCCTTCTGCTGTTGATTTACCAACTGAAATAGCTTCCCCGCTCTCTGAACCTGAATTTCCGCCTGCTCTTGAGACTGCCCCTGTTACAGAAACTACCCCTGAACCTGTTGATGGTACTGTCCGAGATGCAGAATCCACCCCTGAATCTACCCTGGAGTCTCTTGCTGAAACTGTCAAAGAAAGCCCCCCTGAGCCCCCTCTTTCAGAGCCTGTGGTCAAAACTGTCCCAGAAGCAGCACCTGCTGACTGTGTTGAAGACACTGCTCCTGAGCCAAAAAATTCCACTAAAATGGATGTTACTCCTCTTATGGAGTCTGATCATGAAATTGTCCCAGAAGCTGCCCCTGCTCATCCCGAATTTGAAGTCCCTGCACCTACAGTTATTATAGAAGAGGCTACGCCCTCAACTACGTCTACAGTAGAGGAAACCACACCCCCTGCCCTCATCCTTCCTGAAGATACCACCCCAACCACAGTAGATGAGGAACCTGCTTCGGTTTCCCCGCCCCCTGTTGAAGAAGCCCTTCCCCTGACTCCTCCCCCAGCCGGCGAGGCCCCGCCTTCATCTCAGCCTCCTGTAATTGAGCCAGCCACAGGTGAGAAACTTTTATTATTATTTTTCATAGACTGTAAAAAAAAAAAATATATGGACGTAGTGTCCGTGACGTCACCCATAGGATTCCGACAAGCCGTTCTAAAGCATAATGTAGAGACGAGCTGGCCATTGCCCACAAGTCACGCCCAGATAACAGAAAATGGGCAAAGAGGCTGGATGTGGGCGGAGCTTAGGTGACCCAATGACTAAAGACGGCGGATAAATGGCTATCCACATGCCACTCGAAGTAACCACGCCCTTAATTATGCAGAACTTTAAAGGGGTCATATAATGCCATTTCAGGTTAATATGCTTCTTTAGTGTCTAAATTAAAACTTTGTAATATACTTTAATTAAGTCATTAGTATTGTAGGAAAACACAAATTTTACCTGGTCAAAAACAGCTCTGTTTTCTACAAGCCATTTCAGTGCATACGGCTTTAATATTAATGAGCTTTGCTCAACCCGCCCCGCTGGTCTGTGGGGCACTTTCACGTTGAGTCGTTGCCCTTGACAACAGTAGAGGTGAAAGAATGGCGACAGGAGTCTCTGAGGACACATTAGTACAACTGTATCAATTTGAACCGTAGTCGGACCCGGAACAAAATGACAGCTCCAACAAATTGCGACAATTAATGCTAAACAGGACATTTCTAAATGGTTGGTTAATGTAATGTCACTTTGATCTGTCTTTATGTACTGGCAGGGTAACATTAGCGTAGTGAGATACGAATGCTATGTGCTATGTGTGAGGTAAAACGCTGCTTTCAATCAACAATCGTGGGAGGGGCGTCTGACCGTGTGACGTCACATGGTCGAGCGGCTCGATTTGAGACAGGGGATAAGGAGATTTAAAAAAACAAACAAATAAAATAAAAAACATTCACCCCCCTCACAGTTGTCATGAAGGGCAAAATAAGCCATATAGACCAAAACCACAATTTGTACCAGGCTGTAAACATGTTTTTTTCTGCTGTGAAGTTGGGAATTTTAACATGGGGCTCAATGAGATTCTGCTCCCTTCTGGAGTATGTCCCTTGTGGCCAGTCAAGGAATTGCAGATTAAATTAATTCTGTATTAGCTTCAAGAGAGACCGTGGGAGGTTGCCGTTTGGCATTTTATTTCTTCAACTAGTCTAATGCAGCCTTCCTAGGAAATTCCTGTGGAATAAAATAGATAAATTGATTCATTTGTTATCTCCTTTTCAAGGGTTAAATATGCAGAAAAATATGCACCTTAAAGGGGTACTTCAGCTCTGGGAAGATGAATCTGTATTTAAACTGGGTCATTAATGTAGTAGAAATGTGAAATTATTTTTGAATTTGGTGCCTTATAGACTGAGAAAAGACAGAAAATGTATTTTTGTCTCATGGGGATTAAAGACAACAATTCCCAGAATGCTTCACTGCCCTGTGAGGCCATTATAATGATTATAACGAGGCCAATATAACGATCGAGTTGCCGCGTGAGTCTCACAGCACTAACGCTGCAGGAGTCAGATTACATTTAACGCCATAAATGAGATAATGAGCTCTCGTGATGAGAGCTGAGGAAATTGCGACTACACTCGCGGCATACATTCACTGTGTGTTTAGTCTGGCACGTTTTCAGTTCATGCCTTTGGAAGCTTAACTTTCATAGAAATTAATTTGAGAAGTTAAAATACTTACAAACTCAGCATAGCTCAGTTTATATGAATGCCTGCAGCTGTGCTGTGAGTGCGATCTCCCATCCCCCATGTGCGGGTTGAAAACATGTGGAAATAGCTCCCTCTGCTGGCTGTAGCCGTTGGCCAAAAATGCCTCCAATGACGTCAATTTGCGGTTTCTACTGATACAAAGCCATATGCTAATCGCTGAAATAACCCTTTAATTTGTGTATAATTTATGCTTTTTATATTTTTATTTTATTATTCTCCTGCTCCCACATGCATCTATTTAAAATGTTTGTAAAATAAACTTTTGATCAATTGAATGCATCCTTGGGTTATAAAAGTAAATTGCTTTCACCATGTGTATCTTGCAAATACATTCATTCTGACATGACTTGGCAGCATAAGCACTTCCTCTTCTCCGCATACTAATATCCCCGCTCTCTTTTATCCTAGTGAAGTCACACTTTGTTCCTGACCCTTCTCTGCTGGACCACGGCCAGTCTAATCCAGAGGACGCAGACATGTACAGCACACGGAGCTGAATGAGTGACAGAGCAACTGCAGCTGAGATAAAAGATGGATATGATGAGATGTTTTAATGTGCCATGTTTCCAGCAGAATTTAAACAGATGGTCCACCTAAAAATTCAAATTCTGTCATTAAATACTTATTACAATTATTACATTTTCTGAAGAGTCTCGATTGTTTATATGATGAACAGATTGAATTTATGCTTTTATTGACATATAAACATTCATCAACATCAGTTGGGATAAAAGGAAGCTAAAGCGTGTTTGCTTGACATGCGAGAACCAATGAGGTTCATTCTCATGAGTCAAGCAGGTTTAGTTGAGCTTCGGTTTAACATTCGCTGATCAATGTTGAAATGCGAATAAAAGACTAAATTAAATCTGTATCTTTCATTCTGTATCAAAACTAATTCATATGGATTAGTTTTACGATCTGTTTGAAACATCAGTGTCGGTTGTGTGGCTGTCTGTGGGGGGACAGAAAGCTCTCAGATTTCATCAAAAAGATCTTTCATATGTGTTTCAAAGACAAACAAAAGACTTAAGGATTTGGAATGACATGAGGGTAATTAATGACAATTTTCATTTTTGGGTGAACTATCGCTTAACGTTTTGTAAGATTCATGGTTTACCAATGATGATGTGAAGAAGGTAATGTCATGGGTTGTTTTTTTCTCTGATGCTTCACTCTTGTGAGAAGTTTCTTACCTCGGCAGGGATATCAAACACACACACACACACGTTTCTGTGTTAACACGTTGTCTACATTGTGTTTAGTAGAGCTTTCACAGTTTGACACTCTGAAGGAAATCCAGGGTTACAGTATTTTAATAAAAAGCCTGTGGTCCCTTAGACTCATCTCCAGGTTTATTTCTGACTTTTATTCCTGCAGCAACAGTACGTTTATGCTCATTTTATATTGTTAAAAATGACATTTAAAACTGGACCACACCAAAATGTTTTTATTTTTTTATATGTACAAAAACATTTGATGTATGCATTTGTCTAAATAACGCATTCAGACATCAATCTTATCTACACAATATTTTAATCAGACTGTATTTGTTTGAACTTTGAAGTAGAAAAAAAATGTGACTAAAATGGTTTATGCAGTAATCTGTCCTGACCCATTTCAAACTATTCGTTCACGCCTCATATTTAATTTCAAAAGGGCACTGGCTTAAAGTAATTTTAAACCGCTTTTACCCCGGATAAAGGAACGTTTCACACTTGTAATTCAGAAGTTAAACCCGTTTTTAATGCTGTGCCAAACGAAGGGAGAAAAAAAAAGTCTCAATCGTATTTGAAATTGTTTGGAAGTTCGTTTTCGCCAAGAAAGAAAACAAATCATGCCAACCTGTTGTTATAAGCGTTTCAGTGTTTGAATGGAAAAGTGCATATGATACGTTAACTTCAGTAAAGATACTTATTTCTTACCTTTATAGTCCGAGAAGCACCTTCAGGGGAAAAGCGGTGACATAGCGTATGAAATGCGCAGTGGTGTCAGTCCCCGTGCTGCGTTCGCCCAATCAATGACAAGGGCACAGCAAATTAGAAAATTAACCCCGGATTTGGGAATGTACCGTGTGAAACGTCATGATTAATGTGATAGAATACCCATGATTAACTGTTAACCCCGGGAGATAAACACGATTCCATTTAGAAAGGCCCAGTCTACTATTACAGGTGTGAAAAGCCTTTCTCAGAGCTAGGCACTGACGGCGCAGAGTAAATTTTACTTTAAAATATTTAATTGATAGCCTACTGTCTTTACATGAATATTTGTTGCCTGTGCAAAAAGAGAAACAGGAGATGAAAATAAATAGATGATGATGCAGATGATGCAGTGGTTTATGTGCGAGGCAGAAGTGTGCAGGCAGTTTCTAATGAGCTTACAATACATCTGCAAAATGTGGCGGTGTGGTTGCAAAAGGCAGGTCTGACAGTGAATGTTAAAAAGACTATGTCTATTTGCTTTGCCTCAAGATTCAAGTCCATACCAGATGAACTAAATTTGTGTATAAATGGGCAAAAGATTCAGCAGGTACAGGAGGTTAAATACCTGGGCCTTGTACTTGATTCTCATCTTACATTTGTCAGTCACATTAAAAAAATATGTCGAGTTGCCAAAGCTAATCTGTTTACATTCAGATTAATCAGGGACTACCTACCGTTTCATGCTGCTCACACTTTCATGCATGCCATGATCTTCTCACATTTAAGCTACTGCATCTGTACATGGTCACAAGTTAATGTCACTACACTTAAGCCAGTTCAAATGATCTATAACAGAGCTGTTAAAATCTTAGATAGGAAACCAATTAGGTCACATCATTGTATTAGTCTAAGGAAGTTAAATATTTTATCTTTTGCAAATTTTATTAAATTCTCATTGTTGAAGCTGATGCATAAATGTTTAAATCATCAAGCCCCACAGGTCTTGAGTGATTGCATAGTTGCTCTCAGGGTTGGGGGTTCAAGGACTAGAGGAGCGCTGAACGGGAACTGTCAGATTCCGAGACGCAATACTTTGTTTGGACAATCAGTTTTCTCTGTACAAGGCATAAAGGTCTGGAATTGTTTAGATACTGAACTTAAGGGAGAGTCAAACTGGGTCACTTTTAAACACAAACTCAAGGACACTTTAATCAGAAGTCAAATATGTGACCACTGATTGTCAGCTTTGTTGCTATTGTTTTATATTGTATTACTTTGTTTAATTTTACTGTGTATTGTTTAATTTTGTAAATGCTCACTAGGGACGGACATTGAGAATTAGCTTCGGCTAAAATGTTGTAGTATGTAACATTTGTTTATGTGACATACTTGTCCCTACTCAAATAAACAAATACAAATACAAATAGATTTAAAGAACATTTTGAGTTTGTTTATTTTTCCAAAATGTTTCTTAAAAAAATTGCAAATTGCAAACAAAAGGCTATAACCATATTTTATTAATACAACTACAAAACAAAAACACTTACAAAACAAGAAAGCCAATTCACACATAAAAATTAGTCTTTCAGTCCCCAAAAATAACAACTCTGATAAGAACACACTGATATCAGTCATCTGCCTTTTTCTTTTGCATGATTATTTTTGTGATGTGTGGCCTCTCATTGAGTGCTATCAGGCTGGCAGACGTCTGCTGTCCTGTAGAGTTTAGAGCAGATCATTTCTACCCTGTGTTCTCCAAGCAGACACAGATCAACAATACACACCACACGCTCCGACTCAAGCTGAGGAGCAGAACTCATCAGTGACCCTGCAGGAAAAAACATGCACAGACACACTTCAGTGCTACAGTATGTCACTGTGACTCACAGGTTATTCAGCAGAAATGGAGGATGTGAACACAGAACAGTGGTAAAACGCATACACACACCTGGTGCTGCGCAGCTACCGTCTGGCTGAACACACAGACGTCCTGATGACATGCAGGACAGCAGTGAGTTGTCATGCTGAGTGTGTGGCACTCCAGCAGCTCTGGGGTCATCAGATGAGACAACGGGCACAAACAGAACATCTACTGCAGCCGTCTGATTCAGCCCTGCGAGAAGGAGAGATGCACAGTTGTTACCTGAAGCTATAGCTCCATTCCACAACAGTGAGCTGCAAGTGCTGCTCCTACCCAGAATCGTGAGCGTGAAGTAGCCGGTGCAGGCCACAGGTGTGTGTGTGCGCGTCTGCAAGGTCAGATCCGGGTTCCATCTCGCTGGGCTCAGGTTCAGGTCATGTAGTAGAACTTCTCTGTCATCAAAGTGGAATTTTTCAGGAATACTTTCCTGATCGAGTCTGCCACAGCAAAAGTGATCTTCCACTTGATGTTTCACTAACGGCCAGACTCTGCTCTCCCATAATGCAGTGGGGTGGCTAGCAGCTTGCTGAACATCTGGGACTTGCAATGTCTGGTCGGTCACTTTAAAAACGACACAATATTTGATATTAGAAATAGAGTTTAAAAGTATATATTATTTTATTTCAGTGATGTTCAGAGGGTTCAACACCTTTTCCTACAGTTGACTGTCTAACTGATGTGTGTACGTCTTCACCCTCAAATTCCTCTGACTCAAACTCCCCTTCATCTGGTTGTTCTTCTTCCTCCTCTTCATTGTACCTCAATGGAAAAACAAATCATATTATGCACTTACAATGAAAGTCTATGTGAAAAATACTGTGGTTTTTTTACACGCAAAACATGAACTCATGTTAAACTGTAAACATAATCAAAGCTTCGAAAACACGCGAAGAATGGGACCTTTAAATATATAGCTTTCGACTAGCCGTAATTTAACAACAGGCAATAAACAAAAAAACAACAGTTACATTTTCAGATTAAAATATATGATACTACTCAACTAGAATATAAAAAAAGTGTGTGTGTGTATATATATATATATATATATATATATATATATATATATATATATATATATATATATATATATATATAATGCTTAACTGAACAGTGATTCATATTTATATATGGCTTTAACATAATATTTTAATTTACTAAAAAAATAGACATGTAGATGGAAAATTGAAATTCTGCCAAATTCAGTAATTCAAGTAATACTGCTTAGATTACCTTTTGGACTGCATTTTGGATCTGGTGAAATACTGACAATGCACTCTAAACAAAGAAGGAAAACAATATTTGGTGACACACTATTGATATTAAAAACATTTCATATAAGTATTTAAACTAATAAAGCTATATTTATTCAGTCTTGTTTCCACACCTGCCATTGGCAAATAAACCAACCATAAACATCTTACCTGCCAAGAAACAGTATTTGGCATTATTTTTATTGATACATTTTTGTCCCTTTGACAATGTAATTATCTGTCTCTAGACTCTTCCTTAAATATGTATATTGCTGTTTAAAAGTTTGGGGTGATTTTTTATAATGTTACAAAAGATGTCTATTTCAAATAGACGCAGTTCTTTGCATCAAATAATCCTGACAAAATGTATCATGGTTTCCACAAAAATATCAGAAATCTTGAGTAACAATTAAGCATGTTAGAATGACTTATGAAGGATCATGTGACACTGAATACTGGAAATTCAGCTTTACCATCACAGGCATATATTACATTAAAATGGAAAACAGTTTTTTTTTTTATTATAATACAATTTCACAAATTGGACTGTGTTTGTGATCTAATAAATGCAGTCTTGGTGATTATAAGAGACTTCTTTCAAAATCATAAAAAATAAACAAAAAACCTTTTCTCACTGACCCCAAACCTAAACGGTAGTGTATAATGAACATGATCATGGATTTGATACACTATGGCTATGTGTACGGGCTAAACCGCTTTACCTAGATCCTGTCTGCACTCTCCTGCGTTTGGGTGAGACTGCAATATCCGAATCAGGTGATGTTGAATCCGTTTCTCTCTGTGACGCAGTCATCTCATCCTTAGTGGGATGAGGAATGGCAGCTCCAGTGTCACTGACCCCTTGTACTGAGACACCCGCCTGCTTTAAAGACACCACGAATGATGCTATTATTTTAGTCAGGACATTTAGATTCTTTCTACAAAAATGTAAAAGGGAAATGGCACACTGTCCTCATGGTTTTTATCTTGAGTTAGAAGTACAGACCTGTTGATCCTTATGTGGTGGTTCAGGTTGTGGTGGCCAAGTGTGATACTTTACAGCAGATACGTAACCCTGTACAGCCACTCTCCTGTGCTCCCTGTACTGCAGACTCTCCAGCTCCCCCTTCAGCTCAGCAATTGCTGTAATTAATAACTCATCTACAAACACACAGGATTAAATGCGTTTCATTAGTTTAGTTAAATAGTTAAAGACCCCCTGTGATTAAAATCAAGTTGTGTTGTTTTTTGTTTTTAATATGCTTTAAGACAAACCATTTGCAAATTCATCAGTCATCACCATCAATGGAGAATATTTAAAAAAAAACTATAGTTCACCCCAAAATAAAAATCCTGTCATAATTTACTAACCATCAATTTGTCTAAAATGTGTATGAATTCCTTTCTTCTGCTGAATACAAAAGAAGATATTTAGAAGAATGTTGGTAACCAAACAGTTGATGGTGCCGGTGCCCCATTGACTTCCATAGTATGTTTTCCCATGCAATGGAAGTCAATGGGGTCCATTTATGAGACAACTATCCCTTTAACACTGCAGTCTGCCGAAGTGTGCAATTTTTTGTTTCCCTCCCGTCAAACATGTAACCAATTCCGCCAAAGTGCAGGGCTTTTCACCACTGATTTTCTAAGTTATTCAAAGCATGTCGTATAATTATTGACTGCAGTGGGACTTTAATATTACATATTATCTTAAGTCTTTGGAACTTTGGAAATCAAACAACTCATGACTGCATGGCAATGATTCTGTTCGCAATACTGTCTACATTTAAAGTCAGCATGAAACGATATTGCTGTGATCTCATGCGAGCCCCTCTCAGTAAACGCATTAACAGAGAAGTTTTGATTAAAGATTACGAGGCACATGGATTAAAATATAGTAATACAAACGTAAATAAAAAGTATGTGAACAGATGAATCCTGTATAATATATACTGCAATATTCAATAGGTCAACTTTTTTTAAAGGTGCCCTAGAATGATTTGAAACAATATGTTAAATTGTTCTCTTATATCTAAATAGAGAGAATGTGGCTTATTTAAGGTCTAAATTTGTCCAGACAAAGTTTTACAGGTCCATTTACAACCCTAGAAATTGTTGTTATCTTCGCTATCAAAATCCGGTGTTCTGTATTTGCGTACTTGACTTTTTGTTGTAGATGGCTATAAAATTAAAAAAAAAAAAAAAAAAAAAAATGTGTACTGTGCTAATTAATTGAGATTTCTTACAGCTCTTAGAGGTTGTTGGCCTTGTTTGTTTCGTTGCTTCTATTGCTCTCCCATTTTTTTTGTAAGTCGCTTTGGATAAAAGCGTCTGCTAAATGATTAAATGTTAAATGTCCCTAGGATGCAATGCTCTGTTTTTGCTTTATTTGGAAGAGTCATGAATATTAATGTTGAGATCTGCTCTGTTTGGCTGTTTCACTGCACTGCTGCTCAATGACAGCTAACACATCTATACCATCCGTCATGGCAATGATTTTACAATGATAGCTTCTCAACTTTGAATCACGAACTGGGTAGCGCGTAAATATGTTGTTTGTACAGTAACGTTATAGTTTGAAAGTAGAGTACTGATTTAAAAGTCGATTTATTTAGCCAAACAAAGTAATGAAGAAGCCACAATAGTCAGTGTCATGTTTACTACTCATCCGCTGCAAAATAATCATACTTCAGTTCGCAAAAATTTATATTTATTTAACAAATTGACTAGAAGCCTTGTCAAATGACTATCGCTTCAACTTAGATGGTGGAGAAGGTGACGTTAGCTACAAGAATCGAGTGAGCGTTAGCTTCTGAGTTATGTTTTAATGATGAAATATAGGCTAATTTAGATTTGAATCTGTCAAAAGGGATCTACTGTTGTATTTTATGACAAACTGTTATGTGTGCTACTTGGAGTTTCCAATGCTAGCATTTTGTGTTGAAACTAGACAACAGGGGATATTATCGTAATATCTTACTAAGAAACTTTCAATTTAATCCGAAATGGGTTCGACAGTCAATAAGTCAATAGTCCGCGCCGCGCTCCACTTTATTTCTATGGGTGACATCAAGCGACTTCAACGCTTCAGCACAGCATTCCGGGAAGGCAGCGCTGCATTTGAACCGATTTGAACGCAGAAATAACGGGAAGCTTCACAACATCGCGGATCTCCACGGTCACTGCTGTCACAGGACTTTAGCAAATCATACCAAAGAAGTGTGTTTTTGACAGAGCGGTCCCAGCGATCAAGGTTCACGGTCGGTGAGTAAAACTGCTTCAAATGTCTGTGCTGTTGGCTATCGTTGCTTGAGTAAACATCAGTAAACGACACGATCGCGTGCTTCGTCATTCAGATGCGCTAACGGTTACTCCATTGTTGTTCTATGTATAACGTTACACTAGTCTGACGTGCAAAACCGTTTTGCTTGCTACTGCTAAGGTTTAGTCGCATACAATAGTCCATAAACCGAATCATGTCCTCATTAACTGCGAGTAAACACACACAAATGTTGACAGTAGGGATGTCCCGATCAGGTTTTTTTGCCTTCGAGTCAGAGTCCGAGTCATTTGATTTTGAGTATCTGCCGATACCGAGTCCCGATCCGATACTTCTATAATACATAAAAAAAGAATAAAGAAGAGTGAAAAAACAAACCAGGATGTTCCTTATTTTTTATTTTATTCACCTTATTTTAACACTCAACAACTCAAACAAACAGAGCACTTCTGTGAGGTAGCTTGAACAATCAAGTAATAAATAACATAAATTCTTCACTTTTGGATTTTAGTGCAACATTAAAATTAAAAAATTCCTGGACCGGAGTTGCAGATGCAGAACAATTAATTATGTTGGTGTGAAATAAACAGTTATGGAAATTAAATTAAATAATCTGCTCCCAATAATAAAAGTCTGTTAGTGCCTTAGTGACTTCACTCGATCTCAGCTGTCAATCATGACATCACAGCCGTTTTTATAGCATCAAATAACTAACTAAAACTAAACTTATTTAAAAAAATGAACACTTGAAATGAAATCATCGTGATGATAACTGCCTACAATGACATAAATTAACTTTGGGGAAAAAAATATTTGAAGTGTAATTTGACTGAAGTGTAATTAACAATACTTTTCAGGTTTTTATAGGTGTAACATTAGTTTTTAGGTAGAGAAATTGAATAAATTAGGCTAATCAAATGTAAAATGCATATTTAACTGTTTAAATTAAAGACTAATCCTTACAAAAGCTATTCAATCAAGAGCAGTGGGTGATTTGATTCCTTATCTTTTCTTTGACATTAAACAGACAGCACGGCTACTGCCCCTTTAAGACCTAATGGAAGGCTCTGCGTCGTCTTTCTCGGCTGCATAAAGTCCTCTTAAAGCATATTCAGACTATATGTCTTCTTGGATACTCATTAAGATGGACATGCTGACATACTTCTTGTGTGAGTTGGTCCGTTTAACCACAAGACTTGAAAGAGAATGCAATATTTGCGCGCTGTGAGACGAGTGCGCGCTTTCGGGTGATGCACACATAGACAGTAAAAGAAATGGACCGAGCGTTCCCATTGACGTCTACGGCAAAAGAATGAAGTCAACCTAGGGGCACTCACTTCCTGATGGCTGAGCGAACTGCGCAGGCTCAGACTGAGCTTGACGACGTAGATGTGACGTGAGCCTCCTGTCTGACAGCGGTAGGTCTTCTAGTAGATGTGGAAAGTGAAAGCTGAATCGCGTTGTTTAAATATTTTCTCCCGTTGCTTTTGGCTCACTATGGGCTTCTCTCCATTCTTCCCCCTTGACTTTATCAGACTTTGTCTCCACGTCCCCCCGACTGTCTGATAGACAGTAAAAGATTGCCTGCGAGCGTCTCCTCAGGTCTATACGGTAATTTCTCAACTGTGCGACAGAGTCGCGTTGGTTATGACGCAATCTTTAGCCTATTTTTACAAAAACAGCTTCTGTGGGGCGATAGTGTAAGATACAAGGTAATGGAGCCTTTTATACATTGTCGTGTTTCTTTAGAAATAAACAATGGACAAATGGAGTCTTTAAACGCCTCAGATGTAAAGTTATTCACTGTCAAAGTGACTCAAAAATGAATGGGAGTCAATGGGATGCTAACAGCAGGTGATGGCTTGGTTAGCAATGGCAGCCCCTAGGGGTGGAACGCTTTCCGAGCGCTAGATTACCCCGTTGGATGCACAGAGACAGATCAGCGCGCGCGCTCTCATTCGCGTCTTCTCTACACATGACAGTGAAAATGACTGCTCATATTCAATGACAATACAGCACTCGCATGAATTGAACAAAGTTTTTTTTCTTTTATTAGCGCTGTTGTAATGTATCACTGAGGAGCCAGCACGTGTATCCATCTACAGAAACATAGCCGCCTACATAAAGCACTATTTTCAAGTTACAACCTATATTATTGCGTCATCAGATGTGAGATGAACCGCGGTGCAAGTGCTCACTTTGTCTCTCACCCCAGAATATACATATATATCCGAGTCCTGATCGGGATGTAACGTCCGATTCCGATCGAGTCTGAAATCACGTGATCGGGCCCGATTTCCGATCACGTGATCGGGACATCCCTAGTTGACAGGCCACTAAATACAGTACATACCACAGAGACGGACGTCCTGCTGTTGCTGTTTCTCCTGTTCAATTTATTTCAGCCTCCGAATTTGATTCTGGATCATATATCTATTAGCTGAGATCGATAGCCATGGGTTTCTCCACGCTTGAGGACGTCACCGCTTTGTGCGTGATCGTCATTCGTTTTTTTCCGGAAAGACTCGGTACAGCCTATATTTCTTTTATAAATATAATAAAACTAAAGACTTTTCGGAGATATGAAGGATGCAATACTACTCTATAGGTACTCAAGATTGACTGAAACTGAGTGTTTCACCCCCCCTTTAAGGATCCCAGCGATTGAGTCACAGTTGCCGTTATGTTGAAAATAGTCTGTTTTTCCGTGGTGATTTTGACAAACAAGATTTACATATAAAGGAGGAGGCAATGATGTTTGAGACTCACAGTATGTGATGTCCATGTATTGAACTCTTGTTATTTAACTATGGCAAGGTTAATTCAATTTTTCATTCTAGGGCACCTTTAAGGAACTTTAAGAAAGTGAAATCTTACTGGTCATGTTTCTATTGGTGGTTGGTGTGAAGGTGGGTGGGGCAGGAGGGTAGCAGTAGTGTCCTCCAACTGCAGTCCTGCGCAGCATGACACTGTCCTTCAGTGTCTTAGTCCACTGGATGAATGCTTTAACTTTTGGCTCATTGACATAGGGCTGCTTTTTATGGCAGCCTGTTAATGCAAAAACATAGCCATATAAATATACAGGGTTTCAAAAAGATGGACCTAATTTCAAACAAATCTGCGAACAACTGAGGTTAGAGGCTGTTGGTGCGCTGGGAGAGGTATCTAGCATTGAAACTCTATGCCGTTTCAAGTGGTGGTGGGAGTTTTATTCATGGGCGGTCGTGGTTGCAGAGATAAAGCGATTTCAAAACAGTTTGAAACATGCTGTAGTTGAACTGATTGTGGTTATATGTGACCTAATTTTATCTGGAATGTACCTGTGATGAAGAGCTGTGTTTCTGTGCTGCTGGTCAGATACACAGAACAGCCTATCTGACACACCCTCATCTGAGTGCACACCAGGTACGTCACTGAGAGAGAGAGTGAGCGAGAATCAATAAGGTAATTTAGCATAAGAGAAATACAATGATTGTGGACATAAAGACATGGGCTGATGTTTTACTAGGGCAGACGTTGTTGAAAATCTCTGGCTGAGATGAGGAGAAGATCTCCAGGATAAAGGGAGAGTCAGTTGTCCCATCCACTGCATGTACCCAGCGATATGCCCAAAACTTTTCAGATCCTGACAGACACACACACACGCACACACAAACACACAAAATGGTTTGATTAAACAGTCAACCCTAATTATATGAATATTACAAATGAAGCTTGCATCAGGAAGCATTATTAACTGACAACCAGCAGTTCAATAATGAGCTATACCTGTCTTTTCCTTGCTCCTGATTCGCTCAACCCGGCCCACATAAGTCACAAGACCAATGACATCACAGGCTTGATTACTGTTCATCGAGTCCACCTCTGACCTGGTCACAGAGAAAATTTGTTTAGCTAACTGAATTTACTATCCACCATAGGGGAAATTGTTGTTTGGCTTTATGACAAAAGGTGTATTGTATTAAAAAATGAAATCCATAATGCAATAAAATAATCCTAACACATCAATCATGATCCAGAAAGGGGTTGGTATGTTTTTTTATGCTTTTGAAAGAAGCATCAAGTTGGTATTTATTTGATTCAAAATGTAGTAAAAACTATAATATTATTGTATATTAATAATATTAAACCTGATTTTTTTAGCAGCCATTACTCTTTAGTGTCACATAATCCTTCAGAAATCATTCTAATATGCTGATTTGATCGGTCAAAAAACATTTCTTATTATTATCATTATTAAAAAAAGTTCTGCTGATTAATAATTTTATGGAAACTATGATACATTTTCAATGAATAGAAAGTTCAAAAGGTTGGCAGTTATTTAAAATAGAAATCTTTTGTAACGTTATAAATTTCTTTACTGTAGTTTTTAATTAAAGGGGGGGTGAAATGCTGTTTCATGCATACTGATCTTTTTACACTGTTAAAGACATGGAATCCCATACTAAACATGGACAAAGTTTCAAAAGTTAAGGTGGACGTTTGATGGGAGTATTTCTTTGTCAAAAATACTACTTCCGGTTAGTCATAAGTTTCGGCAAGTTTTTTGCGATCATGCGTCCCCATTGACGTTAGTGGGGGCGGAATTTCCTTGTATGGGCCTTACGGACAATTCTACCGGAAGCATGTGAGAGAGAGAGAGGGAGAGAGAGAGAGAGGGAGAGAGCGAAAGCAACAGGCTATGCCCATCAAAGCGCTCGTAGGCTGCGCTGCACAGGTAATGTGCACAATTAACAATGACATCAAAAAGTGCGTTTTTGGTTGCCAGACCAAGACAGTCCTGCACAGATTCCCCCAAAACCCCGCGGTAAGGCAACAGTGGATGTAATTTGCTTTTCCGGATCAGCAACTGAGTTGCGCGAATGTTTATATCTGTTCGCTGCATTTCGGTGCCGACTGTTTCATAAACATGGCCCAGCATGACGCCGGATTTTCCAATAGCCTAATGCTGAAGGATGGAGCAGTCCCAACGTTAGAACCGCGGGCGGTGAGTTAGACTGCTTCAAATGTCTGTGTCTATGCTCATCAAGTAGCCCAAACATGATCACGTATAGTTACTATATATATTACTATATATAGAAATTGATCAATGGAGCATGCGATGTGTAGTGCGTGTACATTTGTTTAGCTGGCCACTATATGTGTAACTTTATGTTTGTGTATTGTAAAAGCACTCAACAATACACAAAGAGGGGGGAAATATGTTGAACTAAATAAGCGCGCTTCTTCATTCAAATGCGCTACTATTCCGTGTCTATCTATGTAAACACTAACTTAGCCTGTCTACACAAACCACGCGTAAACACACAAACACACGTGCACAACTGCACTTCCCACATGTACACCTTCAAAGACAAAAATACGACGATATAATTCAAGTATAAATATGTAAATAACACAAGCCGCTAAGCATATTATATAGTTAGTGTATATCGTACCACATAGAGACGTCCTGCTCTAGTCGTTTTTGCTGCTGCTCCTGTTCAACTGCAGCCTCTGGGTCTGATTCCGGATCATAGATGTATGGCTGTATCTGATTAAAAGCCATATTTTTATTTTGAATAAAGTTTTTTCCCCGCTGTTAGGGATGACAGCTTTACGACGCACTCGACGCACTCAACACAATAGCAGCAGCGAGCACACGTCATTATTTAGCTCCGCTCACACGACACGCCCCCACCCGCTCGGCTTTTTTCGGAAAGACTCGGAACAGCGCATCTTTCTTATATAATTATAAAAAAAATAAAGACTTTTCGGAGATATGCAGGATGCAATGCTACTCTATAGGTACTCAAGATTGACATGACACTGACTGAAACTGAGTGTTTCACCCCCCCTTTAATGTAATGCATCCTTGCTGAATAAAAGAATGGAAGTGTGTTTCCGCGACTAAATAAAAAAAAGAATTGTGTTTTTTCTCTCACAATTTTGAGTTATAAAGTCAGCATTCTGAGATATAAACTCGCAATTAGTTTACATCTCAAAATTGTGATTCGCAATTACTCTTTTTTTATTTTTTATAAATTTAGTAGCGGAAACAGGCTTCCATATAAAAATTCTTACTGACCCCAAACTTTTGAATGGCAGTGCACATCAAATGTAAGAATGAAATGTAAGACTCCCTTGAAATGTTAGTATTTTTTCCCAAACTAATACACTAAAACAAGTGTAAGAGGTGAGTATATGTGTACCTTGTGGCAAAGTTGTATGGGACATCAGGCAGACCCCACTGAGGCTGAACACTTTTTGGTGGAATCACCGTCACTACAGATGCAGGACTTCGAGGATTTAAGCAGATCTCTACAACACACAAAACAACCACAACAAAGAGCTAAAAATAATGAAACTCTTTCATGAAATGGTCTAATAATGAACCTGTATAAGACAAACCCATGGTAGCATAAGAAAGCTAGCTTTGGAAAAAATCAGTTTAAAGGGTTCATACCGATGGAGTGGAAAGTCATAAGAGAGAGTGTGCGGATCTGTGGTCTAGAACGCTTCTGATAACTGTGTTTCAACGAATACTGCTGCAGATATAGAACCGAGCCAACTGTCAGTCGGTTGAACCACTCAGGACAAAGATCATTCCATACAACCATAGACATGACACCACTCTGATCAGCCACCTCACAGTAAACCTGAAAGGGGGGGCGGAAATAAAAATTATGTTTTGCACCACTGAAAAAAAAAATCAACAGCTGCAGACAAAAAAGTGACCTATGACCTCAACTCACCTGAAATGGGAAGTCAATGTTTTGTCCTGGTTTTCCATAGTACCGGATCCTGGACCTATGCAGAATTCGGACCAGTAGTGGGAGAGGACGTCTGGAGCTGTGAAAGAATGCGTCCAGGTCCGCAAGAAGAGTGATTCTAGAGACTGACAAACAGAAAGAAAACAACAACATTAACCAAATATAAATGGAAGGAGGGACACACTACCAAAGCAAAACAACAGCTGTTTTTAAATATTATAAACTAGTAAATTCTCTCATTCAATGTTCTCATTTTTGTCTGCAATTTACTTTCGAAACATCCTCCTGAGTCCTGACCCTCTATGGTCATTCTATGTGTGCAGTAGTACATATGAAAGCGCTATATAAAATGCCTCTTTCATTCACAATTTTTAACATGCAACAATGACTCTATTTTTCAAACTTAAATATCTAACCCTTTTAAGCTATTTTTACTTTTTTTTATTATTCATCTGTGCACATCATGTTTTTTTTTTACATTCATGTGCCCTCATAATCTTCAATAAAAATAATTTCCCCTTCCACTAGCAACAACATTACTTCAGAAGAAATGTCGTTCTTCTGAATATTCATATTCTCACTGATGAAATATTTACTGGTATGAAGGCGGGACAACATCACTCATATGAGTTCACAACAATAGCAAACTACAACTGCCAACGATCCAATCGATTTACGATGGATAAAATTCATGTCCTACATTTTGACTTTAATATTATACGTTTATTAGTAACAAAAAATAAATAATTTTGTCCTAAACTAACTAAGCAGTTTAGGCTACATTTTGAAACTTGCAATCTTAACTTTTATTTAATCCTTTAATATAGGAATTTAAATTATTGTGATGTAATATGTATTTAGTACGTACATTTATTTATATATATTGACCACTATTGCAACTGACCACTGCTGTGATCTCATACCATCAATAACCACGTCTGGAGGTGGGCTGTTCGGAATCCATACGCTCCCATAAGGATCATCGTTTATCCACAATGGTAAATAATACTTTCTGCTCAGCTGCAGAGGTCCATCAGGTCGGGTCACATAGTCCTGGCACCACTGCGGGATTTTCTCAACGTCTTTAATTGCCTGAAGTCTTTCAGGAAGCGACACGACGCTGTCGATGCCGTCTATCCGCAAGTAACTGTGACTCAGTCTCGTCTCATCGTGAAACAATGACAGCTGTGACACCAGGACCCCAGAACCGCAGCGCAGCGCGCCCGTCCGGACCCAGCGGCTGAGACTGTCCGCCAGCTGACACTTCATCCTCCATTGGCCGTCTGTAATCGTCAGGTCGTAGCTGTAGCTCTCACCGGAGGGATGTTGTGAGCTCAAGTACCGGTCCAGAGCGATGACAGCAAGGCACAACGGGCTGGCGAGAGTCAGGGAGAGAGTGTGCGCGGACCGCAGCTGCTCAAACACCGCCTGAAGAGCAGAACCGGACCCGCTGGCAATGTGATCCGCTGGACCTGCCATCACTGAAACCAAAGACGGCTAGAACGTCCCGGATCCGGACACAAACCTCTAACGTTACACGATTTGGTCAGAACCAGATCGAAACATTAAATAGTAACGTTTAACGTTACTTCTTTGAGTGAGTTTGTATTGGATATAGACTTGCTAAGCGTACATATCTAACCTTTACGCTGTATTATTCGTCTACATTTTGAAATAATATAAGTAAATGCGATTTTATAGTTTATGACTGTTTCATTTATTGCAATTTGAAGTCAGCTCGAACCTCTGAATGTAAACAAACTCCGAGCGCGCGGCGAGTTCGTGTTTCTTCTTCCTGAATCACGAGCAACACAAAACACTGAAAGTAAACCACATCGCCACCTACAGGCAAGGAGGACACGACAGCTTTGTCCCCATCAGTGTTGGGTAAGTTACTCTAAAAAAGTAATTAATTACTAGTTACTAATTACATCTTCAATAGTGTAATTAGATTACTGTACAAATTACTCTCTCCAAAAAGTATTTAATTACTTATTACTAATCACTTTCTTAATCCTATATCAAGCTCGACTAGTTAAGTGATTCAAGGATAGACATGAAACAGCTATTTGAATTAATTCAAATACAAAATATAAAAACAACATCAATTATTCTTATTAACTGACCAAAGTTTTACACTTGAGAAGGATAGATAAAACATGCATTTTAAAGCTTTGATATTAATTCCACTATTGTATTATGTATAATTGTTCTACAGTCTATACACTGTATTTAATTCAATTACATGTGAAGTAACTGTAATTAAACTACACAAAACTAAGAGTAATCCCTTACTTTACTTTTTCAAAGGAAAAGATTAATTAAATTACAGTAACTAATTACTTACACCCAACACTGGTCCCCATGTTTCAAATACATGTAGGCCTGGTCTCTCAGAGAGGGCTTAGATTAAGCCGGGAGTAGGCCTTAGGTAAGTTAGACCATTTAAGTAGCTTTTTATAAATGTGCTTTAGAAAAAAACAAAAAAACATTACTGGTGTGCATCTTGAGGGGGAAAAAAACACTAAACTACTCAAACATAGGCTACAATTGTATCTGCACTAGGCTTAAGCTGTGACTATGAAAGGTGCTGCTCATGATTCGGGAAGAAGAAAAATGACCTTAAGGAAAATGTATTTTTATGGTCCCAAAGTGTATCACGATAGATTTTTAAAAATATTTTAATTAAATACTGTTGAAATAACACAATTTTCATAATAACATATTTTGTGATGCAATTTAAAGGATTAGTTCACCCCCCAAATAATTTCATCATTAATTACTTACCCTTCATGACATTCTAGTCCCATAAGACCTTTGTTTATGTTCAAAACACAAATTAAAATATTTTTGATGAAATCCGAGGGCTCTCTGACCCTTCCAGTAATTTTAAGTCCTCATGAAATCAAAATTGACCCTATTTACTTGGTCTAGAAATGGCGTTCCTTCTCAGATGACGGCAGTTTGACAGCTTAGGTTTTAAAATGCTTAACCTCACCCCTCCAACCGTTAGTCTTCTATGAGCGCGAGATGGAGAGTAGGAGCGCTGAAGTCAAACCCTGCCCTCTGTTCAATATTTCTTTTTCACTTGGAAATACGTGACAGGAGCCCTTCCAAGCTCAACAAAGGTTGTAAAAACATTGTTTAAAACATTGTTAAAATACTCTTTGTGACTACAGTGGTTCAACCTCAATTTTATAAAGGGACAAAATACTTTTTTGCCAGTCTCCTATACGCTCCTAAATAATACGGTTTGAATCAGTACGTCAGAACGCCGGCTTACCATTGGCCGATGCTGTTCACACGAGCACCATGACACATGCGCATGAGAGCTGGCCAATGGTGAGTCGTAGAACTCGGAAGGGCTGCACTGTTTTCACTACATCAACAGCGAAGGAGACTGGCACATACGAGAAGAAATAGTTGAATAAAAAAGTATTTTTATTATTGCCGCTTCATAAGATTGAACCACTGTAGTCACATGGACTATGTCTTTACTGCCTTTCTGGACCTTGAAAGTGGTCATTCAATCGCTGGCTATGGAGGGGTCAGAGAGCTCGTTCTTTTAATCAAGTGGTTTTGTTTAAAAAATTGTGTGGATTAAAAATAATGAAGGGTCATAAGCTTTTTCAGAATGTAAACTTTTTAATTAATTTCTTTTAAAACAATATTAACAATATGTTAAAGCTTGTTGTGATGGTATATGTACACAGAAGAATAAAAGGGGGAAAACAAGTCATACATCATTGACTGTGCAACATCAACTCGCTGAACTGACAAACAGAAAGCTTTACGTCCCCCAAAGTAAGACACTTCAATAATTAATCTGTTACAAAATACCTCTGTTTTTTACTTTCAAATCATACACTGTATATAAATTTATTTCAATCTATCTGACATCTTATAAAATAAACAACTATATTTTTCTAAACCTTTTTGTATGTCTTATATTACAATATCTTCCACGTTTTATCTGCAGAGTATCAGCAGAGATGGCTGTTTATACCAGGTGTCGTTTTCCGTCTCATCCCTACACCTGGTAGAATATAAAATCATTGACGCTCTCATAGCCACAGCGAGAGTTATGTCACCTAACACGCATAACACATACGCTCACAACACACACTCGCACCAATCCATGAGGCCTAAAACCTCATCAGAACAGACACTTTTGGGGAGAAATCCAGGCCAGAGAGAATGAGAGAGCAAAAACTGAAAGACATAAAGAAGGGGAAAAGAATAAAGTGCAGTCTCCACAACCAGAGTTTCACAGGATGAAAAGAAAACGAAAAAGAAGATGAGAGTCAGAACAGGTATCATCTACCACTCACAACCCAGTCAATGAACACAAAGAGCAAAAACAGAACACATCTGCATGTGCAAACGATACAGCAAAATACATGAACATCTGCAAAACAATCAAACAACATTTGAGACTAAAATGTTTGAGCCTGGCTGACAAAATATGTCATGAAAACACCACAAATGGGCATTTAATGAAGGACAAAGCAGCTGGTTTTGTTCAGGGGATGATGCGCACTCTAAAAGGGCGTCATATGAAGACTGAATCAGATTGGCTAGAAATCGCAACCTTTGGATTTATTCGTCCTGCTCATTTCAAAATCAGTCTTTGCAAGTCTACTCTACTGGATCTGGTTTGGTGCTGGTCCAAGATGGTTTCACCAGCCATCTAGGTTAGACCAGCTACAGTGTTCCAAAATGGATTCTTAGGTTAAGTTACTAAAAAAATTGACTCAAAGCGTAGTTTCTCTCATGTCTACAGACATAAAGAGCATTTGTGAGACCCAAAGATAATCTCAAAGCAGCAGAAGATGATAAACAGGAGGCACTGATGCAGAACACCCTAAACCTGACACTTTGTGCTAGCCACCATCTGAAACATCGTCCTCGTCTTTTCTAGTGCCACTCCAGAAAGGCAGAACGAAACACTGAGATGAACCAGTTACACAATTCAGACTCTAAACAAACCTTTGAAAAACTTTTAGAAATGGTTCAGATGGGCAGGTTGGGGACTTTCGGGGCTGTAAATAAGCTCTTGGAAATGTAAAAATCTCTGGAGTGCTTCCACTGAGTGTAGTTTGATCTGTGAGAAACATCTGATTTGAAGCTAAAGTTTAACAAGCTACAAGCTTGTTAAAGCTACAAGCTAACAAGCCTGCGTGAAGATGTCACACCTGAGAGTGTCAGGGAGTTTCACACTTCTGTACATGACGGCCGAAGGAATGTCGAGGAACTTTGCGTACAAAAATACTTTCCGCTTTCATTCAAACGGCACTAACATGAAGCGTTTCTTGCTAATGCAAGAAAAGATACCTGGCTAAACACTAAAATCTAAGTATAAATTACACACATTCTTGTTTTTCGATTCGCATCTCACAACAGGCAGGGCACATGATCATCTTAGGCGTTCTTGAACAGAATTTACTTAAGTTTAAAAAAAATACAAATAATCAGCACCAGTCTTAAATGTGCAACGGGTGACAGGACAGAGGAAAGCGCAACTTGAAGACCCTGCAAAGAAGAAACGAATCAAGATTTTATGATTGTCAGATTTTTTTTTACCGGTTTGGTCAGAGAGTGTTCATAACATTCCAGAACATAATTTTGCCCTTTGCCTGACGCGTAGATGTATACACCAGAGATGCCCAAACCAAAGCTGATGACCTTTGACTTGCCACGAGGGGAAAAAAACATGGCAGTGAAGTAAACGTGTGACAGTATTCGGTAATACTGTTTATCGCGGCAATTATAATTCACAATGTCAAAATACTGTGAATAGATCTAGATAGTATATTAGCATAATTGTTTCCTTTTCTCTTAAATTACAGTAGCTTAATTTCCATCAATGGGTCAAGATTCCGAACGCAACCCGTATGGGCTGTTTGGCACACCCATTCTGTGCCCCATCTGCCTACAATGAAAAGCATGTGAGGTAGGAGTGAAAAAATGATCGACTTGATAATGAAAGTGCTTTATGGAACGTAATAATCGCTTATGTGAATTATTATTACAGGGGTCGTCTCGGATTATAATCACGTGTGCTGCCACAACAAACGTGGAACATGCAAGATTGAAGAAACAAATGCACACGTTAAATTAAGAAAAATCATGCTGCCAATTATCAAATTTCTGCATTATTATTCATAAATCTGTGCGTAAAATTTGACCGATCAGAATCACATATTATAGGGGGACATGACACAGTTTTCAATTAAAAACAGAAAACTTTGTATGCCTTTTGGGTGTTCATTTACATGATAACAGCATTTTGGGGCCCTGAAAATGCAAACATTTAAAAAAGGGTTTCAAAGTGCAAGTTTTTGAATATGATATCGTTAACGTCACTGTATAAACTGCGGAAACGTAGAATTTGTGAAAACTGTGACACCATGCATATGCATCTTACGTGTTACGTCTACAGATGTGTAGTGTTTCTTTAATTACAAAGTGACATCGCCAACTACTGGCCTGGCAGCATAATACAACGATTTTAGCAGTCTTCCCAGATCCGTGTCAACAGGGACTGTCGCCTCTACATGAAAAACCACAAAGGAAAATCTTAGTTTAGTGCATCACTGATGGTTAGCCTAGTATTACCTTATTCATAATATACATCATTTATCTTGTAATAGTCAATGTTCTGTTGTCTGAAATACAAATCTACCTTGCATATTATTTATCATTTGTTTGTGGATTAATTCAAATGTTCATTTTGTTTCCAAAATGCTCAAGAATCTTTTTTTTTTCTTTGTCTTTTAAAGAAAATGTCAGTTGGTGTTAACTAAAACAATTACAAACAACATACTGCCGCAGTTAAGCAGAACGCAGAGTCATATTTTGATATTATGAAATCATAAATGAGGGGAACCAAGGTTAAACACTTAACAGCCCTCAATCAAATCAGATTTTTGACCTGTAAAAAGTTTGGACACCTCTGGTCTACACCATCTCCCACAAAAAAAAGAAGAAAATAAGTGCATGTTTTTTTTATACTCATATTGGAGTCGTGTTTGTGAAACACCGAGCCCAAGTGACACAGGCAGATGAGAACATTTCCATTTCTGCAGGCCTGACAATTATGATTGTCTTCAATCATTCAGTCTGCATTATTGTCTTTTTTATCTTCATTTGTTCATCACAGTTAAACTGCTGCACTTCCGCCCACCACCGTAAAACAATCACAAAGTCCCTCATCTACGAAGCATAAATTAGACAGAGCTTCATCCCTGTGTAATACTGAAACTAAATATTAGCTCATCTGTTTATATTGACATCAAATCAGTGGAAATTTACTGTGTGGACATGCAGACCACATTAACATCAAAAAATAAAAATTCAGGGAAGCGAACATGCTTCTCTTGAGGAGTTGTCTAGATGTTAGCCTAAATATGAAAACCGAAATAAATGTACTGGAATATGACCATCCAGAACACATTATGTGGAGGAACTATAAAATAAACAAGGATTGAGTTGTAAAAAACTCAACAGTAGTAAAATTTTGCCTTAGTGTGAAATTGTTCTTAAATATTTGAAATATACAATGTGAGTCAAGATTCTTATCTTAGCGTTAACGTAACAACAGGAGGGGACCGAACCTGCTCTGCACATGATAACAGAAAACCAAATTTTTGAAACATTGGGTTTCCACTGAACTGTGTCCAGCTCCTCTACTCAGCATACACACATTAAATATGATGAAATACAGTTCATGGCCATGTGTTTTTCTTCTTTTTGGTGGGGTAATTTCTCTTTTAGTTAGTATTTTAGTATGCATTTGAGAACAGAACATGTGACAACACACTCAGCGGACTCTGCATTGAGTTTAAGCTCTGTCAAGGCATTACTTGATTAGTTGATTTTGTCTTGTTTTGTGTGTGTTTGTTTGTTAAAAAGTCCAGATAATGTCAACCGGCTGTATCATTACAGTGCCAAAACCCTTTCGGCTTTCTGTCCTTTTTCTATCAACGGAGCATCTGCTCGACTGCTCTGTGACCCCCGGCTCCATGAATAACAGTTGGGTCACGCCCCTATGGGCTCCTCCTACATCTCCCAGCATCCTCTGCGTGCAGTCCGGGCCAGGCAGAGCCCCGTGGGCCTCGTGGCATTATCACCATCATTTGCTGTCATGGGAAGTTTAAGGGACTTTGGCTTTCTCGATTTGGTTTGGCTCGGGGTGAGCCTTGCTCTAAGTCGAGAGAGTCCCTTCCCATCATGCCTTTCAGAGCTAAATGCTCAACGCGCTTTCCTGGCAACCTCTTGTCTTCTCCCGAGGGGCGGGGCTACCGTGGGAGCATGTTTCTGTAGTCCGGCAGGTTGCCGGACTGTGAGTGATGCTGCTGCTGTTGCTGCTGTTGCTGTGGCTGTACATATCCCACAATGCTTTGCTGTGGAACGCTAGGCGTGTGGAATAAGGCCTGAGTGGGAGCGCTGTGAATCAGACCCTGAGGCTGCATCTTCAAGAAAGAGAGAGAGAGACAGAATTTTACCGGTATATTTATGAATTAAAAGATCATATGATTCAGTTGATGACTAAAAGAACTGTAAATCAGAATGACAAATTGTGTTTGTTTACCTGAAAGAACTGCTGAGGTTGCTGTAGTGGTATACTGTGTGGGGCAGCCGACGGGTGAGTTGTGTAGGTGGGTGTGGCCTGATGGGTGATGAAACTATTATGGGGGATCATGATTGGTGAGGTGAAGACGGGAGACGGGACAAGGACAGCATTACAGTTCACCTGCTGCACAGGGAAGGAAGGAGCCATCATCTGCTGGTCCAGAGGATATCTGTAACACAAACAATATTACAATATTGGTGAATTTAAAATAGTAAACTATTGTACTACGTTATGGCAGAAATAGTAAAAATATTATGCTAGCATGTTCTTCTGAATTCAACTCAACACCAGATCTATGATTTTACATTTATTTTGAATGGGGCCATCAATCTCACACACACTTACTTGGTTTGTTGAATAGTTGAGCTGCACTGGGAAGACTGAGCCCCCCCATTGCTGTCTGGTACAAGCGTCTGCATTGGCTGGTTTAGCAGCATCCTACGTATCCAAAAACACCCTGTATTATATTACTAATCAGATCAGGGAAGTTTCTGTGATGTAACCAAAATCAGGAAGCTCCCTAACTCTACCAATCAGAAATCACCTCTCATTCTGTTATACCCATCACTAAATTAGATTTTTACCGCTGTATCATGGATCTACTATATTATTTTTTAAAGGGATAGTTCACCCAAAAAAGAAAAGTGTGTCATCATTTATGCACCTTCATGTTGTTCCAAACCTGTATGAATTTCTTTGTTCTGCTGAACACAAAAGAAAATATTTGGAAGATATGGAAGAATGTTTGTAACCAAGCAGATAGAGCAACCATTGAATACCATAGTAGGGAAAATACTGTGGCATTCAAGGGTTGCCCTCTGTGCTTGGTTACAAACATTCTTCCAAATATCTTCTTTTGTGTTCAGCAGAAAAAAGAAACTCATTCAGGTTTGGAACAACATGAGGGCGAGTAAATGATGACAGAATTTTCATTTTTAGGTGAACTATCCCTTTAAGAAACAGCTAATCACGGGTTGTTGTCAAGGGGGGGGGGGATGCTGTTTCATGCATACTGAGCTTTTTACACTGTTAAAGACGTGGATTCCCATCCTAAACATAGACAAAGTTTCAAAAACTAAGTTTGACAAGATCAAACTGACGTTTGATGGAGTATTTCTGTTTTAAAAATACTCCTTCCGGTTTCTCACAAGTTTCAGAGAGTTTTTTTTTTGAGTATGGCTCGGCTTGACGTTAATAGAGCGGAAGGTCCTTGTATGGGCCGTACGGGGTCTTCTCCCGGAAGGGTGCGCGCGTGACTAGAGCGAGAGAGGAAATGCACGCCCATTAACACTCTCAGGTGCAGATCCAGTCGTCCGTGCAACACGTCTGTCGCGCCACGCTCCACTTTATTCCTATGGGCAGGGGCGTAGCCATCTTTTCAGAAGTGAGGGGGACAGAAATGTCGTAATAGCCTACCATTATTTTTTTTGGACCAATATAATTTATCGCATCTCTTGCTTTGAATTTGGCAAGATATCAAATACACTGCTGAACAATAACCAATAATTAATATCTAAAATATTATTCTCCTATTCTCCTATTTTTTATGCCAATTTTATGATTGGTTTATATACAAACACTTCTGCATTAAGACTCCACAGATTTTGTGCAATGTAAAAAAATATGTATTCTGATGTAAACCATGCTGTTCTCTATGTGAATATATAGTAAAGTGTGATTTATTCCTGTGATCAAAGCTGAATTTATCCTCATTACTCAAGTCTTCAATGTTACATGATCATTCACTAATCATTCTCATATGAGGATCTGATGATCAACACACATTTAGGATTATTATCAGTTGTGCTGCTCATGGTGATGCTTAATTTTTCTGGAAACCATCTAAACATTTGTGGTAAAATTAAAAAAGAGAGAAATTAATACTTTTATTGATCAGACATGCATTAAATTGATCACAAGTGATATTTTTTAAAATTACAAATTAGATAATAATTTATTTAATAAATGCAAATAAATGCTGTCCATTGAACTTTCTGTTCATTAAAGCATCCTGAAAAATAACATGCAGGCTATTATGGTTTCCACAACATTTTTAAGCAGCACAACTGTTTTCAACACAGATAATAATCAAAATTGTTTCTTGATTATGAAATCCTCATCTGAGAGTGATTAGTGAAGGATAATGTGGCACTGAAGACTGGAGTAATGATGATAAATTCAGCTTTGATCACAGGAATAAATTACTATATATTCACATAGGAAAAAGGCTGTTTTAATTTGTAATAATATTTCAAAATATTACTGTTTTAACCATTTTTGATTACATAAATGCAGCCTTGGTGAGCAGAAGAAGATAATAAACATTAAAAGCTGCATTATTCATGATAGCCTACTTTATTGTCAATAAATAGCCTACATTGAGATGACTTGAAAAACACATAAAGCATTGTCGCAATCGTCTGATTGTCGTCGTCACGTTTCATCACTCATAACGATTGTTTTCCTTCAGCAGCGTGACAGGGTATTACTTCTACTTTCTGTGAGAGAGCGCCCTCCTCATATTAAGATTCGGAAAAAATGACAGGTCATGCATAGATTATTTTTTGTCTCTGAATTTAAATCTTGATGTATTCACATTGGTTTCTATGTAAATACACTTGCACCTCAAGAAACGCGCTATCAACCGAGATTAGAGAAGGCTGTCGTTAGCGTCCCTGTTAACTTGTCCGCCCCCGCACAGGGTAACGCCGGTTCGAATCCCGCTCGGAGCGGGTCGACCAGGATTGGTGAGACCCAGTAAAAGTGCGGGGGACGAAAATACATTTTATTAAAAGTGAGGGGGACACGTCCCCCGCGTCCCCCGCGTAATCTACGCCCATGCCTATGGGTGATGTCAAGCGACTTCAACGCTTCAGCACAGTATTCCGGGAAGGCAGCGCTGCATTTGCATCACGCTTCAGTCGCGTCGCAAAAGTGGATCTCCACGGTTATATATAACGTTACACTAGCCTGACGTGCAAAACCGTTTTGCTTGCTACTGCTAAGGTTTAGTCGCATACAATAGTCCATAAACCGAATCATGTCCTCATAAACTGCGAGTAAACAAACACAAATGTTGACAGGCCACTAAATACAGTACATACCACAGAGACGGACGTTCCTGCTGTCGCTGTTTCTCCTGTTCAATTTATTTCAGCCTCCGGATCTTATTCTGGATCATATATGTATTAGTTGAATCTGATTTAGGGTAGCGTTTTCTTCTCCACGCTTGTGGACGTCACCGCTTTGTGCGTGATCGTCATTCTTTAGCTCCGCCCACACGATACTCCTCCAGCCGCTCGTTTTTTTCCGGAAAGACTCGGTACAGCCTATCTTTCTTTTATAAATATAATAAAACTAAAGACTTTTCGGAGATATGAAGGATGCAATACTACTCTATAGGTACTCAAGATTGACATGAGATTGACTGAAACTGAGTGTTTCACCCCCCCTTTAATCTGGTTAAAATATCATTAAAGGGGTCATGACGAGAAGTTTGTCTTGGTCTCTTGACATAATGTGATAGAACCCATTATAATCACTGGCGTCCCGGATTGTGCCGGAGGATTGTATGTTTGTTCAGAGCATTTTGTTTTATAACAGCGTCATAGAGAGTTTGAAAATAAACTTTTGCTGAAAGATGAAACAGCCAACTGTTTTGGATCTGACAGCAGCTGGATCAAAATCCGCAAGTAAAGCATTTCATAATGCTTGGTCTGTAAATTATGGTTCTATATAGATAATGTTTTCAAAACACTTACTCACACGCAATAGCAAGTTGCCGTTGATACAGTTTCCTATATATGCAATGGTGTTAGCCAATCATAACAGCAGATGTTTACGGACCTTATAGGAGCTGCCCCTTAAAAACGGATCATTACAGACAAAGGGTCCGAATGAAGGTGAAAAATGAATTTTAGCATGTATATTTGTTTTTTTGTTCAACTTAATGTGATCTCAAGAAACATCCATCATGACTGCTTTAAAACTGCTATTCCAACCAGAGATACTGTTTTAGCCTCAAGGTTTTTCTTCTAAACCCTAAAACACAATTTCCAGAATATAAATGTCTACCTAATTTGATCCATTTGAATTGAGAGGTTTTACAGCAGGAATATTATAAAAGGCGAAGCACATGTTCACTAAAAAATTTGGTCTGATTTTTATATGAGATTTGTCCGTTTAGACCAGGGGTGGCGAACTCCAGTCCTGGAGAGCCTCAGTCCTACAGCTCCAACCCTGATAAAACTCACCTACCTGTAGCTTTCTAGTAACTCTTCAGACCTTTATTAACTTGTTCAGGTGTGTTTGATTAGGGTTGAAGCAAAACTCAGCAGGACTGTGGCTCTCCAGGACTGGAGTTCGCCACCACAGGTTAAGACCAATGCATCAAAAAATGGCAGATGGGATAAATGAAAGTTCAAGAGTTCCATATTCTTCGTCTGCTATTCACTGTCACTTATATGTGGAAAAACTTTAGTTTTATGTAACAGCAGCCACTACGGGCAAGAGACAAAAAACACAGTTTTATTTGCGGTGCAATGGAAAAGAGATTATTTAAAACAAGATTATTTTGATTCTGTAAAAAAAACAGTTTGTGTCAGTCTGAATGTTCAAATTTTAAATATTTATGACTTGGTATGAACAGGCCTTTACAATGTACTTCAGTACACAGTAAGCTGTGTTTTTCTGTGTGTTAAGGTGTGTTGTTACCGTAGTTGTCCATCCTGGCTGTAGTCGGTGTGTGTATGTCTTTGGCAGTGCGTGTCGAGTTGGGGTCTGTTTCCGTGGTTGGGTGAGAACATCATTGGGTTGCTGTAAAAGGGTGTGGTGAGACTGGTGTGTGTCTGCATTGGAACACTGACGGTCTGCATGTGTCCAGTCTGAACCAGTCTCTGCTGCCCCTAAACACACATAAACACAAGCCACCCATCAGTGTGTAAGTCTGTGGGTGAGTAACGCGTGTGTGTGTGTTGTGTGATGTGATGTGTACCTGAGCAGATGAGCTACTGGGCTGTTCTCTGATCAGTGTGTGTGATGAATGTGAAACACAGTGTTGAGGTTTGGGGTGTGTGCTGTGCTGGGCCGGCCTGCCTGGACCCTGCTGCTGCTGCGAACCAGAACCGGCAAACTCCCCCTGTATCGGCTGCTGAAGAAACATCTATAAGACAACAATCCAAATACACTGTTCAGAATCAGACCACTTTAGCCCTAATAAGTAAGACTTCCAATACAATAACTTCCACTGTAGCATTTTTCTGCAGAGAAAGGAAATGTTATATCTTCACTACTTTTCAAAAGTTTGTGGTCAGTTGTTGTTTTTTAAGAAATTAATTTCAGCAAGGATGCATTAAACTGATCAAAAGTGAGAGTGAAGAAAAAAAATAACTTTACAAAGATATCGATTTCAAAATAAATTGTATAAGAAATATTTCTTGAACACCAAATCAACATATTAAAATGATTTATGAAGGATCATGACACTTTAGTACTACAATAATTTTCAATTTGTTAACATTGGTTAAATAGTAAAATGTACTAATACATAATTAAAATCAAAAATTGGCCAGTCTTTTTATTAACTAACATTAACAAAGATGAATAAATACTGTATCAAATGAACTGTTTATTGTTAATTTTAGTTTATGCAATTAATAACATTAATGCAACACAAAAAAAATCAGTAGTGTACTATATATTTCTTCCTCTTAATATTAAATTGTCTATTTATGATGTATTTTATCTGACCCAAATTTTCACGAATAAATATAATACTAGTTTAATACTACTAATACAATTTTATGATTATATGTGCGTACCTGTAGGTTAGCGAGCTGTAGTTTCTCTTTAATGTCGTGCAGCTCTTGTTGTTGTGTTTTGATGTCTGCCTGTAGGATGCGTGTCCGCTCCTCTAGCTGCTCTTTCAGCTGATGCATGACGCCTAGCTGAGGCTGCTGGAATCCGTACAGAGATTGTGTCTGTAATCCACAAGCACACAGAACGATGAGAACACACACTTAAAAGAGTCAACAGGACTCTACGCTAACTTTTTTCTTGAGAAACACTTGTGCTCCTAGTAAAAAATTTTTAGGAGCACAGTCAAAAATTTAGGAGCACTTTCTAATCCATCAAATGCATTCCAATTTTAACTCTCCCATTACAGGACGATATGTGTATTTTAACCATTATAAGAGCAATGTTTTCTAATCTTATTCATCTGTTAATTTCTTAAATGAAAATAGAAAAGTTGTTTTTAAAATGTAAATTTAATCAGTTAAATTTAAACAGTTAGATATTATTTGATGTGTACCATAGTGATTCAGGATAAGACAAAAACCTTCATGAAAAAAATCTTCGTGATATACTCGCTCATTATACATTTAGTATTTTTTTAAACAGCATGTGTGATAAAGATTAAACTCAAGAACTCAAGGTCTTTTTAAATGTATTATTAATTCAAAAACATTTGATGGCATTTTTACCCCAAGCATTCATTAATTTCTGAGCTTGTTTATGATAATCCAAATGTGGTATTTCCAGTTCATTTGGCAGCAAATCATCAGCGTGAGGTGTCTAGTAAGTGCGCTTGCGCATGGCTGCATTGTCACACCCGTTTCACCTTGTAAACAATCTTTGTTTGAAGTGTAGTCCGTCGCACACATTTGTGCAGTTATCCTGCTGACTAAAGGCATGAAAAGCATTTGATTTCAGTAGGAAACGTAGCCTAACAGTTTCTCAGTGTTGATGCACTTTGGGAGTTGTAGTTTTTATTCCGATTGTATTACACATCCATTCATGAGAATCGATCGGGTCACTCGCATCAGTGCGCCTAAATATTTTTTCACAGTCGCACGCAGTAATTTTTAGGCATAGATGCGCCCAAAATGGGCGCTATGTAAAGCCCTGGTCAAGAGCAGCCACACATACCCATTTTACACCTTTTGGAAACTTTGAACATTTTTCAAAACCAGCTGTTTTGCTCATCTCCACTGAATAAACTGACTAAAACATTCCATTACATTTTAAAAAGCTATTTAAGAATCCAAAACAAGTTCTGAGTTTATTTTTATTTTTATTTTTTTGCCACTGTGAGCTGCAATGGGCAGAATATCTAACAAATAAAATCTATAGCAGTACATTCACAACTTTATTCATATCATTTTATTTTAGATGTACAAGGAAAATAAAGTTACTGCATTTTTTAAGTTTATATATTGAGGACTATCCTAGCATGGACTCTGATATTAGGGTCCCTGGTTTGAGACTGGTAGGTTTTATGGGCCAGAGCAAAACCATTTTTACCCAGACGGTGGTAAAATGTTGACCATATTTCTATTCTAAGATGACAACACACTCTAAACTCTACAGTTAAACATGTAGGTAAGACAGAGAGGATGGAATAGAGGAGAAAAAGAGAGAGAGATATTGACCATTGCGGAATGCTGACTGCAGGACGGGGAGAGTGACGTGGCCTCAGAAGAGCTCTGCCTCTGAATCAGGGTCTATAACAAACATTCATATACACACAGACTGATAATAACATCACATTCAATACAGTACATTTTAAAAACAAATATATAAATACATTTTAGATAAATATTCATTTTATATAAATTAATGATGGCCATAAGAGACTTCTTTCAAAAACATTGAATAAAATAACAATTACCAACCCAACCTTTAAATAGTAGTGTGCAGAGCCATAAAAGTATTCAAAGTGGTTTTAGGAGACACTAGTGGTGTATATTGGAAGAATTATGCAAAATTGTACTGTTAACTATTCGCAATGTGACCATATTGAATGACACTATCATGGTAATTTAACTATAAATATGTAACTGCCAGAAGTAGTGTTAGGATACATTTCAGAGTATGAGCTGCAGTTATATGAAGTTTTTACCAATATTTAGTAATGTGTAATTATTATTCAAAGGGTGAGTTCACCCAAAAATTTTAATTCTCAATAATTACTTACCCTCATGTCATTCGACACCCGTAAGACCTCCGTTCATCTTCGGAACACAAATGAAGATATTTTTGTTGAAATCCGATGACTCAGAAAGGCCTTCATTGACACCAATGTCATTTCCTCTCTCTCTCTCGAGACCCATAAAAGGCACTAAAGACGTCGTTACAAAGCCCATCTCACTACAGTGATTCTAAAATAGTTTGAAGCGATGAGAATAGTTTTCGTGCGCAAAAAACAACAACTAAATAACGACTTGTGTAGTGATGGGTCAATTTCAAAACAAAGTTTCGAACGGTTATGAGTCAGTGTACTGATTCATGATACGGATCGCCAATGTCACGTGATTTCAGCAGTTTGACACGCTGATACGATACGCTGATTCATAACGGTTCGAAATTTTGCTTTGAAATTGGCCCATCACTACACAAGTCATTATTTCAATATTTTTGCCCACAAAAATGATTCTTGTCGCTTTATAAAATGATTGTAGAATCACTGTAGTGAGATGGGCTTTGTAACAACGTCTTTAGTGCCTTTTATGGGTCTCGAGAGAGGAAATGACATTGGTGTCAATGAAGGCCTGTCTGAGCCATCGGATTTCAACAAAAATATCTTCATTTGTGTTACGAAGATGAATGGAGGTCTTAAGGGTGTTGAACGACATGAGGGTAAGTAATTAATGACAGAATTTTTGGGTGAACTAACCCTTTAAACATGTAATTATTATTTTATCGTTATATTTTTGCTACAGTTGGTCACTTGCTACAGAGTCCTTTGTAACTCACCTGGATATTGGTGGGGATTTTTATGTTTTATTAAACATCTGTGGAGACAAACTAATGACCTACAGATCTGATGTCATCATCCATCTGCCTGTCTAATCTACACACCTGTTGAATTCTATCTGCAAGCACTTGTCTGTTGAAAAAATTGAAAAATTGACTATTTATTTTGAGAATTGCTAAAGGTTGCATTTAACAGTTTTTAAATTACTATTTTGTAATTTAATAACAGTTATTAAATTACTATTTTTAAAAAAAGACTGGGCCCTATTTTAAAAATTTGAGAGCATGGTCTGAAGTGCAACGGAAAAAAAGTTTGGCGCACCAGGCATGGTCCAAAAGTGTTGTACCTAGTCTCTTAATGAGTCATGGGTGTGTTTTGGGCCAAACGTGCCATAAACCAATAAGAGTCTCATCTTCGATTCCTTTCAAAAGCCAGTTGCGCTTGCACTATGGCAGATTCGCTATTTACATGGTGGAATTTACATTTAATCATTTAGCAGACGCTTTTATCCAATTTTTAATTTGTGAGCGGAAAGACTAAACGCTTCTCCAGAGAGGAATCCTTTTATTTTTAATATTTAAAAATGTTTGTGTGCTGCTGTGCGTCTCTGTGTGTAATAAGCAGAGAGTGTATGCATGTTGTGCATCCACCTATATGTGCATATTATTAACGTGTCCTTTAAATAACACAAAATATACTCTGCTTTTGACTTTAGACCAGGTTTCTGTTGGTCAATGGCACAGTCGTTTTCAGCTGCCTCAAAATAGCATTGCGCCAACAGTGAGCCTGATCACACCTCGTTTACAGACAGGCACGCCCATGGGCAAACAGATGGGCGCAAGTGCATTTGCTATTTAAAACACGTGGCGCTGGATGTGAAATTGACAACTGCATCATGCTGAAACTAGCTAAGAAATACTTGCGTCGCGCCTGTTGTCGTATTGCACCAGCTGTATGATAGGGCCCAATAAATGAAAGTGAGTCTATAAGTCATACCCTGTTGATTTATAAAATTGTAAACATAGCTGAGACTCTAGGAAGCAGTCAAAAAGATTGATATAAATCTAAAAATAAATAAATGGAGCAGTTCTTATAGGGTCCTCACACCATGAATACGTGGGCCCTAAAAAGACAATTCCCCTCTAAATCGCTGCACATATAAATATTGACTATGAAGATGATGATGAGGTGCATGTTAGTACCTTCGTTCCACTATGTGGCATTCTGCTGGAACTCTTCTCAGGACCAATGGAGGCAGACTGCAATGACGATGTGCATGCTTCTGTGTACCTCACCGATGAGTTCGCTGTGGATACAGACACACGCAGGCTTGCATTCACATGACCCTCTTACACACACTGACACCTCATAAGTGCAGAAGTGTTAGCAGAAGTTCGTGTTTGTACTTACATGCAGAGTCGGACAGTGCTGTGTGTGATGATTTTCTCGAGCTTTGTGATGACACTGATTGAGCGCTGTTGATTCTGTCCCGTGTTTTTTTCAAAGGAGGACACATGTCCAAAAACACCTCCTGCCCCTACACACACAAAACCGATTAGTAACTATTCACAAAACTCAGCAGAAAAAAGCAGAACTATATCATTTGTGTGTAGCACCTTGACTGAAGACGTGGCCATATCAGATGAGCTTTCCTCCAATCCAAACTCTCTCCTTCTCTCCGCTCGGACTTCAGCATAACTTTAGAGAGAGACAAAGTGTTTGGTTTTCACTTTTCATTCTTTTAAATTGTACATCCACCGTGAAAAGCTGTAGACCAGTGGTTCTCAACTTTTTTTGACTCCAACATTGTCTACACCTGCGCCACAACAGCTTGAGGCGGTCTACGATGGAAATACACACAAAGCGGCCGTTGCAAATCCATTTGTTCTTCATGTGAGATGTAGCATGAACGCTTGAAGTATGTCAGAAATACAACGAGGCTTCAGTTTACTGTCGGAATTTGTTGTGTCACATCTGATCATTGCTTTTTTACCCTCGCTCCGCTTGCATGTTTTGTCGATGCGGGGCGAGGACTCTCACTGTCCACAACAATTTTCAAGGGCCACATTTTCAGTTTTTTGTGATTTAATGGATAAAGATTTTTTTAAATACACCAAACTACTTACAATTACTACCCCAAAAAATATTCTAGAACTTTTCATTACTGGAAAAATGTTTATTCAATAGAAAAATGCCCATAGAGGTGGTATTTTTACAGTTTAGTTATATAGTTTAATTAATAATCAATTTACAGGACTTTTCCAGGTGTAGAAATCATACTTGAAATCATACATAAAATGATTCTTCCTCATATATCCAGAGATTTCCAAGACTGTAGGAATACTGGTTATTAAAAGACAAAAATTGAATAAAGAAAAAAAGAAATAAATAGATTTTTTATATTTTTTTTACATTTTAAGTCATCTTGAGAACTATTGGAATTTTGCTGATGCCCCTTAGTGGGCCCCGGCTCCCTGGTTAAGAACCACTGCTGTAGTCTGATTCTGTAATTTAGTGCATTTCTGAGAATATGATCTATTTTCAAATCTGTAGTAACAAAAACTAACCACTAGATGGAAACAGAGGCTAAAAAGCTGACAAGCATATTAACTACTAGTATTTTATTTTTGAAGTTATTATCAGGCATTTGAACACAGATATTTATAAGTTACAAATATCGTAAATCATATAATATTTTAAAATGTTTCAATGTGCTTGTGTTTTACGTTTTTTGTTTATACGCATACGAAATTGAGTGTGTGTACTTTCCAGTGTGTGTGTGTGGCATACTTTCATTAGACATGTATGAATTATGGTTGTGTGTATTTTACCTGACCACGTTGTGTGTACAGACTATAAACTCTGGTTTGGAATTCCACTGGTGGTATGTGATGTAATAGTGTGTCTGTAGCCAGATCCACTGCTGCCCTTTAGTCAGGAACCGATAGTAACAGGATTTTCCTTTCCCAAATTGCATCACTGCAATACACACATGCATGCACACAAACACTCAAGATCAGTAGTCTCTATAAAAGATTTGAGAGCTTCTTACAAGGTCTTTCATCTTTCCTTGCGGAGGCATTTTCAGCTCCTCTGTGATTCGCACAAACAGCACAAAATTTCCAAGCCAGTACACTGACCTAGTTTTAAAAGAGAGCAAGCGCGAGACTTATACTGAGATAACACTCACATTGTTTATGACACTGAGCAATCAGCTCCAGGTCGTCCACATGGTAGTAGTCATAACCAGAGGTCCCCAAAACCTCAAACGGTAGGTACCCAATGATAGGAGAGGCCCTGTGAAAACACATACGTTCAGTACATTATATCTGCCACCAGCACATGCACAATTCCAAGCAGTGTCCCAAACTACAAAACAAGAACTCTTCAGACCCCTTAAAAACGGCTGTGCATTTCCTCTTGAGACTAAAGAAACATTGGTGCTCAAATGAGCCTGCAAAACACTCATCACAATGGAAACCACTGAGATAAACAAAAGCGTGGTGTCCATAGCCTGCCCGAGTCATGTATATATTTGTAAATATAGAGGCATGTAAACTTTGTAAAAAATATTACAATTCACTATAACAGATTTCTATTTTTATATGGGTCATTGACAAATAAAAAAAAAAGTCTTTAAATCTTTTCCGAACTGAAAGTCATGAACAGTGTTAAATAACATTTTAAAGTCAGGCAGAACAACCCAGTAGTTGTATGTATATATACTGAAGTTGTACCAACTGACATAGAAAGTGTACCAACCTACTCATACTTGAAATTACCAATATTTGAGAGAGATCTATAAACTTTTTCATTCTGCCACAAGGATGAGTTAGGCTCCTCTGGATGATGCATTATCATGTTTTCTGTTATTATTACCTTGTCAATCAATTCATAATAAAAGAGCTATGTTTGCAGTTGTGCCATCCTGACATTTGAGAATATACAAATTGCTGGATTCAGTTATCTCAACAGCTTTAAAACTATAAAATGCATTTAATTTGAATTGTTTTATTATTAACAGTCCATTTTAAATAGTTTTCTTAGTCTGCTCGTTTGTTAGGACAGTTGCACCATCTGACATTGTGGGGGATTTAAGATAAGAAAACATAATAAACATACATATAATAAAATAATATGTATTACTTTAATATACTATAATTAATTCAAACTAATTAGGGTTTATAGAATAAAGTGATATAAGTCATACATTTATCAAATCATTTTGAAAATAGTGCATTGGACACAACAATATGCATGTCACGTCACTGATCCATATCTTAAAATGCAATTCCTGTGATAATGAAGCTAAATTTGTGTCTTTTCATCTGGTCTTCAGTGTCAAATGATCTTTTAGAAATCATACTAATCTTCTGATTTGTTGCTCTAGAAACATTTTTCATTATTATCAAAGTGTAAAAAGTTAAATCCAAATATTAAATATCAATGCTTAATATTCAGACAGTAAAATATTTGTACATTTTATATATCCCCCAATGTAAACACTGTCTCAAAACCAAAGCAATACTGGCTCAACTAATTGCATGAGTTTGGAGGCGGGACTACATGCATGTCTGACCAATAAAAATTGCAGGGAGTGTTTGGGAAACCTGTTTGAAAACAACATTTTTTGTTGATGCTGAAATTACACACTTCCCCTTTAAAGAGAGAGTTTGACGAGACAGCTCGAATGTCCAATTATAGCCCTGTGGGGAACAGGACATCCAGTACTCACACACACGCACACGGTTATGTAATCTCTCTGGGGGTCAGAAAATCCTCCTGAGTAAATAATCTCTATCCTGAATTTTATGAATGGCCACGGCAGAATAAAAACATCACATTAATATAGGAGTGTGAGAATTGATTCAAGCACACGCACATCTGATGACATCCCTGGCCCTCGCAGCCATGCGTGGGACAGCGGAAAGTCTGAATTAGCAGATGTAAGTGGGTCAGCGACTGATGAATGAATTAAGCAAATGACATAATCAGAAGAGTCACACGAATGAACCTATGAAAAGGACATAACGGAGTGTAGTACAACAGTCCATGCAGATCCACAACATCAGAGGAGTCGTTTGCATAATGGAGTGGCATTTGACTCACCTGTGATCTAAGAAGAGAAATTTCCATTCCAGACTGTGTCTTGATGTGAATTCATCACACACATCCTCCATGTTGCACATGTCCTTTAACACGCACACACACACAAACACACACACACACACAATAAGTTTGTCCTTCCTTTGATGCAAGGATGAATGCAAGTAGTGTGTGTATAATATTGATTTTGTGCGTATGTGATTCTGTGTACTGTTACCTTCAGGAACTGAGGGGTCACAAGTCTTACTGTAGCTATGAGACAGATCTGCTCCTCTAGTGAGGACTGCAGCGTGCGCGGGAACGCCAGCTCATAACCGTTACATGAAGACAGAGGCACTACGACACAGAAAAACATCATATTCTGTTTTTAAAAAAACACCCACAATGACACCATTTCAAAGATAAAGTATTAAACTTAGCAGTATTAAACTTAGCAATATACTAAGGTATATTTCATGCAAATTTAACATACTTTTAGTGAATGACAAATTAATTAAATTAATTGATTTAAATTGTATTTTTGACTTATATTTTAATACTTATTTTATTATACAATTTTGTATTCTTATTATAATTATTCATTTTTATTATGTATATCTTACTGCATATTGATATACTATTTATAGACAGTTGCATAAAATAGTAACTATGCTAAGCAGGTGCTTTAAGAACTAGACTGACCTACTAGCCATAAGTTAGTGGTAATCAGTCTTACCTTTAAAATGTATCTTTTTATGTAACTTTTACAAACTTGCAAAATTAGCAGTTTATGCAACCGACGTGTATGTGAAAAAAAATCTTTAAAAAAAGTATATATATACTTTAACATTATGTTTTGAGCCTCTATTATGTTTTTTAAATGTAAATGTGTGTGTGTGTGTGTGTGTGTGTGTGTGTGTGTGTGTGTGTGTGTGTGTGTGTGTGTGTGTGTGTGTGTGTGTGTCATTTTTATTTAAATCTTTTAATACAAATATTATATATTTATTATATAAACAACATAAACTCACCTAAAAGATTATTAGGAACACCTGTTCAATTTCTCATTAATGCAATTATCTAATCAACCAATCACACGGCAGTTGCTTCAATGCATTTAGGGTTGTGGTCCTGGTCAAGACAATCTCCTGAACTCCAAACTGAATGTCAGAATGTGAAAGAAAGGTGACTTAAGCAATTTTGAGCGTGGCATGGTTTTTAGTGCCAGACGGGCCGGTCTGAGTATTTCACAATCTGCTCAGTTACTGGGATTTGCACGAACAACCATTTCTAGGGTTTACAAAGAATTGTGTGAAAAGGGAAAAACATTCAGTATGCGATAGTCCTGTGGGCGAAAATGCCTTGTTGATGCTAGAGGTCAGAGGAGAATGGGCCGACTGATTCAAGCTGATAGAAGAGCAACTTTGACTGAAATAACCACTCGTTACAACCGAGGTATGCAGCAAAGCATTTGTGAAGCCACAACACGCACAACCTTTAGGTGGATGGGCTACAACAGCAGAAGACCCCACCGGGTATGAGAGGTGTAACAGAATGAGAACATGGATCCATCATGCCTTGTTACCATTGTGCAGGCTGGTGGAGGTGGTGTAATGGTGTGGGGGATGTTTTCTTGGCACACTTTAGGCCTCTTAGTGCCATTTGGCCATTGTTTTAATGCCATGGCCTACCTGAGCATTGTATCTGACCATGTCCATCCCTTTATGACCACCATGTACCCATCCTCTGATGGCTAATTGCAGCAGAATAATGCACCATGTCACAAAGCTTGAATCATTTGAAACTGGTTTCTTGAACATGACAAGGAGTTCACTGTACTAAAATGCCCACCACAGTCACCCGATCTCAACCCAATAGAGCATCTTTGGGATGTGGTGGAACAGGAGCTTCATGTGCATCCCACAAATCTCCATCTCGTGCAAGATGCTATCCTATCAATATGGGCCAACATTTCTAAAGAATGCTTTCAGCACCTTGTTGAGTCAATGGCACGTAGAATTAAGGCAGTTCTGAAGGCGAAAGGGGGTCAAACACAGTATTAGTATGGTGTTCCTAATAATCCTAGTAAGTTCCTAGTAAGTGTATAACTTTATTTATAATTTTTTTAAAACAAACTAATAAAAAGTATATTATTTTATTATTCTTAAAAGTTATGTTTCAACTAGTGGTTATACTATTAAGTATTAATACTTAAACTTCTTTATACTTATTAAATAAGAAAGTTGAAAGTGTTTATAGTTTATAGTACATTTTTGAGAAAAATCTAAATAGAACGGATATCAAATATCAAGCAATGTATTTGAATATATATTCGAATATCAACGAAAAAAAAAAAATCTGACACCATGGTAACGGAGATTCAATCACAAATTTATTAACAGTCTGACAGTCATAAACAGGACTCAGGCCACAGCCTGTCTGGAAAAATAAATAGTGAACTTAATGTTTGAAACACCAGGTTATCAATTTATTCGATATGAAGTGCCACTATGCATAGCCAATCATAACATAAGTCTACATGAAGAAAAAAAACAGTATTCAGAACAGGCACAAATAATAACGTGACAATTTAAACAGCAGGAGATTCGCTTGATTTGGTCATGGGCCTACACTACAATACGTTTAGAGCGCCCTCTATTGGATGAGATGGCAAACAATAAAATAAAAAACAAATGGTCTAATCAAGCCACATTTACATGCACACTTGTTTGTCATTCCGATTTAAATAATTCCAATTGAAAGATTCAGTTTATCCCACCCCTCTCAAACCGGTTACATTATCATTCGGTTTAGGCATTTTTATTCCGACAGAGGTCTTAATATGGAGCATTTTCAGTGCTTTATGTAATTGCAAATAGACTGTTAAAAAATTTTTACATGGCACTTTAAAAACCAGATAGTTTATTTATATTTCGATTACGGATATTTCACGTCATGTTCAAATGCATATTTGAATATCGAATAAAAAGTGACAGCTCCAGTTTATAGAGAGGACTAGAGTTGTTCTGGTGGTGGCTTAAATGTTTCCGTTTAATTTAACGGCTCCACGTCTTTAACAGCTCCAAGAGTATTCTTATTTTCACATTTCCCTATTAGTAAAAATGTGCCCTCACATTGACATTCTACATGCAAATGAGGAGATGGACCAATAAGTCCAACATAGGCAAATCATCCTCCTCATTCAATCTCTTCCTCAACCAAATGCACAGGAAGAAACAAATGCACTCCAAATACTTGCTATCACAGCAAAAGTTTACTTCATGAATCAAGTAATACACAGAAATGTAACTATATCCATCATTTATTAGTGTCTCTTACTGTGTTGCATGTGGCTCTGGGTGATGTAAAAAAGAATAAAAACTCACCATTATTATGAAACTTGAAATCTCCAACAAATTTGACATATTCGTATGTGGGCGGTTCTTTGGGGTCAATGTTCCCCCTTGCTAAATGACAGCAGAACTCGACATGCGTCTCATCTGAAAGAAAGGAAGAGTGCACAGGAAGAGAAAAGAAATTGTTAGCATCTAATATAACAGCAATTCAGTTTGTCAGACGAATCCACAAGGTTGAGGTTAATGTTCTATTATGGCTTTGGCCCCAGTGTGACTTTAATGATTATCCTAAAATAGAGTACAATGACCTGACAGACCATTCAACAGCGTGTGAGTGAGTGTACATTTGTTCACAAGTGAGTGTGACCAGTGAAATAGAGAAGGTTCTGGTGATTGAAGGAGATCAATAAGTCAACAGTGACTGTTTTTTCTACCAGTATCTCTCAGTATTGGTGTGTGTCTCTCTCAGGGATTGGGGTCAGGGTAAGAGCTGTATGTGGGATTATCAGGGTGTTGTAACAGATAATCTGTGTTACACTGCACACACAGAGCCTCTATAATTAGCCTTGAGTGTAATCATAGAGCACACTACATCCAGGCAATAAGACGGCACGCTCTCACAGCAGACACGGTCTCTCTCTCTCTCTCTCTCTCTCTCTCTCTCTCTGTGTGTTTGTGTGTGTGTGTGTGTGTGTGTGTATACACTCACTGCTGTTGAGTAGGTCCACAGAAGAAGGTTCCGTCAAGAGCATGTGTGATGACAGAAGTTTATACACCTCTCCATGCTCTCGCTCTGGCAGGAAGTTCAAAATGTTCTGGTCCACCATATCTGACTGAGACACAGCAGAATCCATAGGAACATCACTCCCTGCTCGCTTTCATCAGTGCTACACAATGCACCACATTTCCCACAATACTAAGTGTTTATGTATAGTAAAAAATAAAATAAAAACACTCAGATAGCGATGGGAGTCAAAAGTTCAGCGCGTGATCAACTGAAGACACGCAAATTAAGGAAAAGAAATGCAGCCAGATGCAATCTACCAAGAGCAGCACAAATTAGCATCTGGTTGCCTTTTTTCCACAGTAAATAATGGCAAAAATACCATTAAATTGACTAGCGTAAACCTTAGTAAATCACCTTGCATGATTTATTTAAATACTCTCCTCCCATAAATTAGAAAATTGAAACTCCTACAAAAGCAAATGCAATAAGATCAGCCGCAAAAATTATTGTTTTCAGTGCAAATTTTTCTCTGCGTGTTTTTAGTAAATTCTGACAGTAGTTTTAACGCCAAATGAGGGTTTGTGCTGGTGCATACTGTTATTAAATATGGCCCTAAACCTATTAATAAACATTTATGGTAAAGTTGAAATAAAACAAATGTTAGATGAAAAACTAATAATATATTTTTTTTAATAAAATTTTAAATTTTAAAATTTAAACAAATTTTAAAATGTTGCCTTGGCAACTAAGTTTAAGCGTAAATAAAATTACTTAAACTAAACTGAAATGAAAATCAATTAAAAATATATAAAAATATAAAAGAAAAGCCAACAAAAGCACATAAAATTACGAAAAACTACATTCAAAAAAATAATAAATACTACAATAATATATAAATAATACTAAAGCTTCCTTGTGGCTTGAACCAGCATTCTCTGCTGTTATAGGAACTGGGTTGGCATCCAAGCACAATCTCAACAAAATCACAAGAGTATTAGCACAATCTGTGTAGATCCACAATGGCCACACATGACATTCAGTGCCACCTTAGTTCAGCCTGTTCGGTTCCTCAAAAACAAGAGTCTGCTAAGCCCTCATCTCTTCTTAATAAGGCCAAAGGTAATGCCTTTGACAGTGATGGAACTAACCATCACTATTATCAAACCGCATTTGTGACCCACACACAGAAGGAACTTAACTAACAGTACAATTTTGAAGCAAATCTCATTAGACTGGCAGCATGTGATCACATGTTGAATGGATTTTGACGCATTTACAGCGATAAGAAGAGAGGTGCATTGATTCAGGTTTATGAATTGTTTTTTTTCTGTAATAAGTTAAACCACTTAACTGGCAATAAGCCAAAGCACTTGGCATGTCATGATTTCAGAACCTCTAATAAAAATCTGCAGCATTTACTGAAGAATTGTTGTCAACAGCCTACAGAAAACCTGCTGTGTGTGGGCTGTCTTAACTATTTTTAGAAAAACATATTACTAATAGCAAGCGTTTGCCTGACTAGTCATAAAACATCTAAGAGGTAATGGGTTCATCCAAATCTAGTTCGCTTTAAATCGCATTGGACCACCCCACCCCACCCCCACTTACCGGCAGATGGCCAATGAGAGACGAGACACTGTCAGATACATATATGATGTTCCCATCTGTGGTAAGAGCTATTAGGAAACCATCCAAAGCCTGCCATGAGAAGGGGAAAAAAGGGCATTATGAATCAGCAAAAATTCTCATAATATAATGATGACCATTTTCTCTCTGTTATTTAAGAAATAGTTCATCCAAAAATGAAAATTCTGTCATTATTGAGTCACCATTCAGTCATTATTCAGTGAATGACTGAACTGAACTTTGAATATTGGTCTTGTCCCCACATGTAAATCAAATTAAATGTGGAATATAATTTATTCATCTAAAAATTCTGAGCACGCTGGTTATGAAAAACCTTGGTAGCTGTAGAATGTTGACTATCTATCAGGCTCTTGAGCACAATATTTTTTTATGGTTTTCTTTATTTAATGAGAAATAAATGAAGGATTCCCCAACTCATAACTTCTTCCTGTATCACTGCTGTTATAAGCCTGATTCACTGTACTTGTAATTCTTAGACTGAGTAAAGCCTGAGGTTGTTTTTAAAAGGAAGTGTTCAAATGTGAATGTTTCCTTAATGCTGGAAACCCTAGGGATAAGTCAAAAATGCCCCATACAAAGTGCAACTCCCAGTTTTCAGACTACAGGAATGCTGTGCACAGCAGAGGCTGACTCTGTATATTCACTACATGCATTTCTGCTACATGATTAAAGTTAAACATTTTCCTTTATTTGTAATGCGCGTTTCCTTCTAGTTGAGCCTGAAGCAGTGCTATAAGGCATCTCATAGTCTCGCAAAATAAATGTCTTGACAGCATGGTGCTTAGGAAATACAGCTGAAGTATGACATATTTTCACAGGGCAAATACAACTGGAGTATGGAATATTAAAGGCTACAGAGAAACTGAAAGTGGGTGAGGCAGATACGATGCTTTACCTCCAGCATTAACTGGGTGAATTCCTCGTTGCTGAGGAAAGAAGGCTTCCAGTCCTGCCGGACCTCACAAGATTCTGTTTGTGCTGTGATTTCTGGAAAACATCAAGCAGAAAAAACAATGTTTAGGAATGCTGTATAAACTTGATTATGGAATTCTGAGGAAGGGATTGTGTGGACTAACAGGTTTGGGTGGAATGGAATAAAGAAATATAAATTGAGCAGAAAGGAAGTCTGAGATTGGGGGAAGTTGGAAATAGCACTAGAACTTTTTATAGGAGCAGTGAAATCTGCTGCCAGAAAACGTTCTGCCGACGGCCTGACAGCTGTGCCCTGGATTCAGACAGGAAATGGAACTGGGCCCATCACAGAGCAGCTCCTGGCACTCAAAGGTGTTGGTAGTAACACTCCTAAGATATTGCAGCAGTCTGCTCCTTCCACCAAATGCAAACGAAGTAAAAAGTCTTCTGTTCTTCAAACCAGGGTCCAAAATTTATACTTGCTAAATGTGTGTAAACTTCTGCATTAGCAAGTAAATAAAATGGGGTCAAGTTGTGGCAAAGATAATAAACTTTTATTTAAATTACAACTTTTATAAATGAAAAAGGCATTACAAGTGTCTATTTCAGTAAATGACAGTAATATTTTTCATCCATATATTTCTAAAAGAGTATGAACTTGATACATTTAGTCACTGAAAACATGTCTTCCGGTGTGATACCATATCCTGATCTTAAATCGGCCAATTCCTCTGTCAAGTTAAATTATTTGAAGGACTTCATTCAAGGTCATGTTACAGTAAAGCTTGTGACAATTGTTAACATTTTTTACTTTTTTTGAAACCACAATAAAAGTGTTAATTTCTGTTTTCCTTTGGTGCGACACCCCTATATTCTTAATTCTTTCTACGTCACATGAAATTTCAGGTTGGGAGAGGAATTGGGTAAGTAAAGCATGTTGGCCACCAACATAAATTTCCACCAAACTACATTTTTCCCCCATCGGGTTAGAGACTGGGCAAACTTTGAATATTTTAACATGATTTTGACCTGACCTTTCTGTTTCTGCAGGAAGTCAATGGTCCTCTGCAGGATGGTGGATTTGTCCATCTTGCGGGGGTGACCTTGACCCTGCAGCATAGTACACAGCTCTTTAATGAGAACATTGAACTGGTCTCTCCTCTTCTTCTCTGATTTATTACGGGATGCCCTGCAGAGAGACAGAGAGACAGATGGACGGAAAGTGATGACACTCATATTACTTCAGACAATGAGAGATGAAAGAATGAATGTTTGTGAATGTCTGTGTGAATTGGTTTGCAATGTAAGAAAATAGACGAATACAAGATACATGCATACATATAAAATTCAATGTACTCATGCTGACTACGCACAAATACAAAAAATAACAGACTTCTTAATGGCGTAATTTTACACAGTGCTATTCTGAATCTAACAGTCAAAAAGAAAACGTCTGTATGTGGTGATGATGGTGTTTGTGCTGGATTTCTCATGAGGATCTCAATTAAATGTAGACCATTTCAAACACTTTTGTTATATGCATTCATATTTCTTATATGCACCTTCAACAATTTTACAATTTCATTTGAATTACAACTGAAGATAATTATTTTAGGCTTCCAGCTAATGTTTTATATAGTCAAATTAATTATTACGCTCTCTCTTACCTCAGACATTCCGAACACTTCAACATGTCCTAATGACTAAACAGTTAACTGGAAAACTTTTGAACCTTTCGAATCTCATTCATACTGACAAAGACACTGTGTGTATACACTGTACACGCACGCACACAGCCCTAGACACTCTTTCAAAAACCAAATCTATTGTAAGAGTGAAAGTGTGAAGAGCTTTTAAAGGTGTGATTTCTTAAATGTCTCTGGGCACAATTAAAGTTCGCAGGTTTACAGTCCAATGTGGGATTTTATTATTCAAAATATCACACAATAATGTGCAGTGCACTGTAACGATACAGCCCTAAACACACACAGACCTTTTTGCTCTGTCCTTCTCATCTTCGTCCATTAAATCATCCACACAGCTGCTTGTGCTGCAATCAGAGGAAAATGTTTTCAATTTAAAAATCGTATTTGGCACCATCAAAATATCACCGAACAATATAACATGGCAAATTAATTATAAATGGACAAAAAGGACAAGCATAAAATGAGTGTAGACTCACTCCCATTCCCTCCGGCTGGATGGACAAAGGCCTCCAAACTCCGAAAGGTTGTCCATGATCACTCCTTCTCCCATTCAGGCCGTCTGTGAAGGCTGGCGTGTCCCATTCGCGGTTTCTACACTTAAAACACCCACAGACATTCTAATAGACGCCACACGCTAACCACCTAATGCTAGTGATTAGCCACTACTCACAAATCTCAGATGGCTTGCCGCCGGTGTTACCGCACTGATGATTGGCAGCTGATAGATGCTGAGGTTATGTCCTTATGGCTAGCCAGTCCTTAAATGCCAAAAACTAGCTTATCATCAAGATATTGTTAATCGTGACTCTTGACTTCCAGCCAAAGCATGCTAATGTACACTTGCAAAACTTTGTTTTCCCGCCATGAAGTTAGTGGTGGAAACAGCAGACCCTGTGGATGGAAACAAAAAGGGTGTGTTAATTTTCAGTTTTTGGCAATATTTATGATAGTTTTTATCCTGATTAAATTATTCTGCAGCCAAAATTGACTGGTATTGCTAAGTAGTACCAGGTTGGTCATGTGATCTCAACATGCCAACAAAAATGTATACGCCCCTTACTGCTGATTGGTTACAATTGTGTTTTGATGCTCAGTCCACCCCACTTTTAACAATATTTCTCAGAAATCACTTACAACCTTTAAACGCACCTTTAATGTCTGGCACCAACCAAAAAGTTTCATTTAATAATAATAATGATAATAATAAGAGACAAACAATAAAGAAAATTGTGCTAGCATAGCATTTGTTCACTGCAAACTGTATTTTAAATAATCAACAAAAAGAGTATTAAATTAAACAGTATTTACAAATTCTATTGAAAAGCATGAATTGGAAAAAAGACCACCAACATTAATTAGATACTCTCTCTCCCTCTCTGTCAAATGAATAAAACATTGGCCCCTCTCCAGATACATTACAGTTCAGAAAAGCCTGCAGAGACACCACATGCTGTGTGCTTCATGATCAAAAATCACCCCCCAAAAAATCTAAGTACACAGCTGAAAACTCTTCAGCTAATTAACATATGTTGAAAATATTATATTCATATAAAATATATAGTTCCGAAAATTACAACTGAAAAGTCCCACCCCATTTTCTTTAAACATATTCCTGATGGCTAAAATAATTTGTATAAATGTGCACACTAATCATTAATATTAATAAATATTAAATACCTTGATAGTATATATACCTTGAAGTGATGTCTAACTAGAGGCACAGTGGGTTCATGAATTTTTCAAGTGCTACAATTTGCCCCAGCCACTGTTACACTGACTGAAACACTGTCTTCTTGAATTAAACGATGATATATGATATATGGTATGATATATGATGTATGATATATGAATATGATATGATCTGCTGTTCATGATATAGTTACTGTTGGCACAAATAGAAGTTTCTAAAACAAGACTAGATTTGTTTTACAAAAGTAAAAGGTTTCATTACCCCTGATCTCTTTTACATTCACTGTGAAAATGCGCAGAACCAGAATATTTCTCTCATCCAGCTTGTCCCCTGCTTGCTTGATGAATCTGTTAAAAAACTACAGAACCTGTTCATCATCTAGACCTACATACTAATGTCTCATTAAATAACAGCCTATACTTGTTTCTTATGGCAACCTCTGCAATGATGATGATTTTTGGGTGTATCAGAGCATTTTTAGCTCAAGTCTAATTATAACAAAAATCAGCTGTAGCTCTCCACCTTTGTCTAGACAATAATCCTTCTGCTTCGGACTGCAGCATAAACGGCTCAAACTGAGGTGCTGCTTACTCACTTTATCAATTTCTGCATTAAACATGCTTAATGCAATATTCAGTGACAAAGTAATAAAAAGTGCAAGAGAAGTATCATGTTGACACCTAGGCTTAAGCATAAATACAACACTGGCACAACCCTTAGGAAATGTTGCATCGGCAAGGAGTGCCATGACCTAGAAACATCTTTTATGCCAAGCTCATAAACTAACACAACAGAAAAGAGGAAAGAGAAAAGGTGTGTGTGCATGTGCATGTTCGTGTGCATGTTCGTGTGAGTGAGTGAGTGAGTGAGTGAGTGAGTGAGTGAGTGAGTGAGTGAGTGAGTGAGTGAGTGAGTGAGTGAGTAAGTGTGAGAGAGAGAGAGAGATAAATAATATGAGGCCTTGTATTCCTGTGACCCTATAGAGGTTAAGTTGTTTGTAGGGATATATATTTTTATGGGAAAATAATGCAAAATACTCAACACATCCATTATAAAATTATGTAGTTTTAGCCTTCATTAAAAAAAATAGTTTTTTTTTTTTAAATAAAAATGTCAATGAATAATACATTTAATTCAACTGATTGGGTCTTATTGCATTTTTTTTTTTTTTTTAAATTACGGATATTTAGATTCTAAAACAAGACAAGACATATTTCAGATTAAAAAAAACAATTAGACAGACAGACAGACACATAGATACTAGCTAGTAATACAGAACAGAACAAATAAAGGCTCCGCAATAAAGGCCAAGCTAAGCAAGCTCCGTCTAATTTTTGCTGCTTGTTTTTACATTTTCCTGTTGTAAGTCAATTTGGTAAGAAGAGCCGAATATAAATTATATATCCTTGTCAACTAGTTGTTCAGACAGATTGTATTGGCTACACCGCCCATGTGCCTACATCAAGAATATAAATACAAGCAGAAAATACTTAGCAGATGAAATAGGGATGCACAAATCTGTGTTTTTAAAACATTCTGCCTTAACAACTTGAGAGTTGAGACCGGTTGACACACACACACACACACACACACACACACACACACACACACACACACAATAAAGATGGTGCATGGTAAATTGCACTAAAAGTGGTAAATTGGCTTGTAAATATAGGGGAACCACTTTAAGTGCTTTATAGTAGGCTACCTATTTTTAAAGGGGTGATGAATTGAGAAATCAACTTTCCCTTGAGCTTTTGATATATAAAAAATTCATGGTAATATAAGAATATCCTGTAAGTTTCAGAGCTGAAAACATCCTTGTTAGTCAAAGAAAAGCTTTTATAGACACCAGGCCCAGAAAACGATTGTGTGCCGCATCTTGACGTCATTATGTGGCGAAACACGCCTCTACACAATAATAAGCACGTGTTGTTTAGTAGCCCCACCCACCGACTCATCGGATCACTAGCCTGCAGCAATAAACATGCCGAAGAAGATAGCATGATATTGTGCTATTCCTGGTTTTAGAAGAACACAGTCGCTGCAGAAGCTTCAGATCCTAATATTAGGAATGTGTGGTTGAACTTTATTTTTAATGAAGTTTCAGCTCACATGGGGAAGCAGAATCGTTTGTAAACAAGTCCCAGGTTGATACTTGATTTGCAGACATATTATATAGTAAAACACAATGATGTGCCTTCTATATTGGATCCGACAGGAATGGCGCAACACACTTATGTAAGTAAAACATGTTTTTTTTATATGTGGTTTTGCATTGTTACAGATCATTTTGATTATGTGTACGTGTCTAACAGAAAATACCTTAGCATGCTGTCACAGGCTGGAGAATACTTTTTTTGTTGGTTCATTGCGATTTGGGGTCAGACTCAGACATGTATGGGCCAGGACTCGCAAAGCCCAACATCCCGGGGTAATGTGTTTTCCAGACGGTCTACCAAAACGTAAGCATGTCGGCAGGCCGGTGAATCTCAAGTAGTGAAGTAACATTAATTTCTTGATCTGCGTTATTCACACTCCTGACTTGACATTTGAAGGGCGCGGTTCACACTTATATCCACCGATCGTGCGGGCCAAGTAATACAAAAATAATATTCCAATCAATCGCAGTAAGATAAATAAATAAATCATTGTTTGTGTTTGTTAAAGACGTTTACAAGCCCTGTGATCGAGAGAATCATTCCGGTTGCCACTTTCAAAACAATCCTTCCCACATGTGAACTGACAGAGGAGCTCAGGCTTATTAAATATGCAAATCTTATCCAATCCTAGCTGTGTGCGTTTACTTCCAAGTCTCCAGTGCGTCGCACCCATCAAAACCCAGCGTCAGGAGGCCGCCTCAAAACCAGTGTAGAAAATAGCCGATTACTTATTAGTTATGAAGTTTTTGAATTTAAAAACCAGTCTTTAGACGACCTCAGACGACAGTATATAAAAAAAAAAAAAGCCAGTTCATGACACCTTTAAAGGCTATATTGTCAAATGGTGCTAGTAGAACAATAAGAGGTAGTTATTCAAAGTCTACAGCCAATCCCCATGTCTTATATTTTATTCATCCTTCAAGTGTTTTCCTCATTCCACATAATTTAAACTCTCAGTATCCAAACTGTCCTGTTGCATCCTACCACAACCCCATTCTCCTAATGCTGCGTTCACACCGCACGCGAATGACGCGATTCGCGCGAGTGATTTACATGTTAAGTCAATGCAGAGACGCGAATAGGCATTCTGCGGCGCGATTCGCGCGAATGAGGCGGCGCGAATGGCGCGATTCGCGCGAATGAAGCGGCAATGATCACGCGAATTGAGCGTTTTGAACGCGTGATTCGCGCGAACCGCGCGAAACACGCGAATCGCTCAAGTTGAAAAATCTGAACTTTGGCGGATATTCGCGCCGCGTTAACCAATGAGGAGCCTGCTACTGCTGTCACGTGGTGAAGTGACGGATGGGAAACCCATAGGGGAACTCCGAGGCCAGAGTAATTTAAAAATACTACTCTATTGTGTCACAAAATGTACTTTTAATAGTTTTTCAGGCGAGAATGTAGTTGTATAAAGCTCAAATATGTGATTTATTTATTAAGAGAGCTCCTATTTGAAAATTTGATCTGGTGTTTTCGGAGGTGTGAGACCCAGGCGATCACCGGAGCTCCGCGCTCATCAACCCCGGTGAGAGGAGGCTTAACTCGGATAGTCTTTCTGCCGACTGCCGCTGCCTGGCAGAACCCCCTCCCATGACGCGAATTTGCGTCTGTTGTGTAGTGAATGTCACACGCGAATGAGCACTTTTTGTATAAAAAAACACAGATTTGAGCATTAAACAACAATATTATCGCCTGAAAAAGTCTTCAAACTACGTTTTGTCACACATTAACAGTAGTATTTTTTACAGAAAAGAAGTCAAGTGACCCAGTCAAAATGACTAGCAGAACCCCCTCCCATGACGCGAATTCGCGTCTGTTGTGTAGTGAATGTCACACGCGAATGAAGCGAATTTGACGCGCGAATGAAGCGAATGGATTCAAAATGTTCACGCGTCCAACTTCGCGCGAATAGCGCGATTTATTCGCGTCATTCGCGTGCGGTGTGAACGCAGCATAAGATTTTAGATATGTTACTCCATTCTCATATGTTTGCTATAAAAGGGAATTCACAACCAGCTCTAAGAACCACTGAAATACAGCTTAAAAAACATTTTTGTTTGTTCACACACAAATCTCATCTGTGGTTTGTGGATATAATTCCATATATCTGACAGTTCTTATCAGCTGAGAAGAGATGTGTGTCTATGAGAGAAGGACTGAACTATATTCACACTTGCGCGCACACTTCATTGGTATACTATCTTAAAACATGTTTCGCTCTGCAAAACAATCACACAGACCTGCGAGACCAGCCACGCAAAAACAAAGCATTGCCAAATTTCTTATTTCAGGACTAAATGACAATAAAAATATTGAGTATTTAAAAAAATATTAGGCTGTAATGTTTCTTTCAACCAAAAACTGTTAGTAAGAAAAAAGTGTTTCACCCATGGCTTAAAATACATCAGCCAAAATTGACAAAAACAGGTATGTTTCTAATTTACTTTTCACAACAATTGTGTGTGTGTGTATGTGTGTGTGTGTGTGTGTGTGTGTGTGTGTGTGTGTGTGTGTGTGTGTGTGTGTGTGAGTGAGTGAGTGAGTGAGTGAGTGAGATTCTTTATTATTTTTTTTTACCATACATGAGTTAGTTAAGAATAGTTTCAGCAAAACTGTGATGATGACCAGACAAGCACAAATGAGAAGCTGCAAGATTTAATACAACTGGATGGAATTACAATACATCCCCTTACACAATTACTCACACATACACACAGACATTATGTTCTGTCCAAGTTTTCAGTCTGACAAATAGTTCAAGCCTTTGAACTACAGTTTCTTTTTTAATTCACATTAAAAATGAAATTGAAAAAGATGATGAAAAAGAAGAGAGACAAAGACGCAGCGAAATGCAGCAAACTCTCGGCTAATGATGACTACAGCACTCTCAGCTGATAATAAACAGCACATTCTCAGGATATTATATGATAGAATTCATTCTTGTGTTTAAAACATCTGGACGGAACACAGCAAAAAAGAACCGACCGCAAAGGTCTCGAAGTTTAACATTAGCTGTGTCTCATTTCAGAAGGCTGCGTCCTCCGGAGGTCGCATTCGAAGGGTGCATACGTCATAAGGCCGTCTCAATTCTAAAAAGTGAGTAGGACACTCCAAATGCGACCTTCGAATGTGTCCTTCTTTCACAGGAATTCGGAGTGTGCATGAGGTGTAGCCTTCACGGGGCTGGAGACAAGCCACAATTCTTTGCGTCTCCGTTAACAACCGTCATTTTTTTTATATTATATGAAAAAACGGCACCATCGCCAGATATACATGCGAGCGTAGGTGTGGTGTTTAAAATAAGTAGTTCAAGCTTTTTTTGTTGTTTTTTTAAGCTCTATTACCTCAAACAGATAGTTTTGGTTAACAGGATTTCAACTGTTTAGTGCATTTTAAACGTTTAGAACAGTACATTGCTGTCAAGACAAGAAACATTTCATAGTCATTTTCAAGTTATAAATAATTTTCATTCATATAACTGGCGTGAGAGCGCAACGAGGCTGAACTTGTTGGCATAGCAATGAGATACTTCCTGCCTGTGTGTCCTACGAAGGACGTCTCGTTTAATTCTGATTGAGGACACTCCGTATACTGCATCCTACACAGGACGTGTCCTCCGGAGGACGCAGCCTTTGAAATATAACGAAATGGGACACAGCTACTTTCTTAAAAATGCAATTCTCATGATGCAAGAAATAGGGTTTTGAGAGTTCTGAATAGTCATTTTTGAAGTCTAAAAACCATTGCCATCTTGGCAACTGAAAATGAGAGGCGGGACATAGGTGGAGCTGAGGTGCCTGCTTGCTGAAACCATGCCCAACTATCTTAACTATAGTGGCCGTCCACCTGTCACTCAAGTGGCCACACCCTTAATTAGGCAGTCCCCCTTACAGTTGTCATGAAGGGCAAAATTAGCTGGCTATTTAGGCAAAAACTACTTTTTGTATAAGTCTGTAAAAAAAAATGCTGCTGTAAAGTTGGCCATTTTAACATGGGATTTGACTCAGACAATGAATTGTACAGTCCCTGACAAAAGTCTTGTCGCTTGTGTACAAATTGACCTAAAGTGCCGCTGAAATATATTTCTAATCAAGATTTTTTTACAAGAAATGGCTCATTTTAATCCCACCAGCTTTTGTGATAATGTTTCAGTGAAAAACTAAACTTTCAAAAAGTATTCTAATATTCACAGCTTGGTAAAGCCCATTGAGTCAATTTTTGCAAAGACATAAGTGTTGTCACCTTGTCATATGAGCTTCACCTGTGACTAATAATGGATCAATTAGGTCTCAAGTGTGTATAAAAAGAACCCCAGTACACTAGACCTTCACATCAACTGCAACTAGACTTCTGCAAACATGCCTAAGATTCACCCTGAGACTAAAGTTTTGATTATCAAGAGGCTAACAAAATACAGATTTGAAGAGACTGGAGACGTTTTTGACAAGCCCAGGTCAGGCAGACCCCACAAGACAACTGCTCGAGAGGACCGTTTGTTGGCTCGAAAATCCAAGGCCAGCCCATTTTCCACTGCAGCAGAGCTCCACGAGACCTGGTCACCTGAAGTCCCTGTGTCAACCAGAACAGTTTGTCGGATTCTGTCTCGAAATGGCCTCCATGGTCGAATCAGTGCCCAGAAGCCAGCACTAAACAAAAGACAATTGAAAAACCGTGTGGCATTTGCCAAGGCCCACAGCCTGCTAAAAGGATGGACGCAGGAAAAGTGGCAGAATGTGGATTTTTCAGATGAATCTTCTGTTGAATTACAGCACCGTCGCCGCAAATATTGCAGGAGACCTACTGGTGCCCGAATGGATCCGAGATTCACCCAGAAAACAGTGAAGTTTGGTGGCGGAAAAATCATGGTCTGGGGTTACATCCAGTATGGGGGTGTGCGAGAGATCTGCAGGGTGGAAGGCAACATCAATAGTCTAAAATACCAAGAAATGTTAGCTACCTCTTATATTCCCAACCATAAAAGAGGCCAAATTCTGCAGCAGGACGGTGCTCCATCGCATACTTCCATCTCCACAACAAAGTTCCTCAGGCGAAGAAGATCAAGATGCTCCAGGATTGGCCAGCCCAGTCACCAGACATGAACATCATTGAGCATATGTGGGGTAGGATGAAAGAGGACGCATGGAAGACGAAACCAAAGAATATTGATGAACTCTGGGAGGCATGCAAGACTGCTTTCTTAGCTATTCCTGATGACTTCATCAATAAATTGTATGAATCCTTGCCAAACCGCATGGATGCAGTCCTTCAAGCTCATGGAAGTCATACAAGATATTAAATTTGGATCTCACAGCACCACAACTTAATTTGCTGACATATTTTTGTATTTGCAGTAAATTTGTTCAATTTCTGTATAGGCGACAAAACTTTTGTCTTGCCAAAATTTGACCTTTCTGTCTTGATTAAATGATAAATATTTTTTCTGTGAAAATTATTTATTTCAGTGCATTAAACATCATTTGGGAGGGTTTTAGCTTTTCATATGAGCTATTTCTAACACCAATGAATTAATTAAAATGCAGGTTAATATCAGGTATTTCTAGAAAATAAATAAGCGACAAGACTTTTGTCAGGGACTGTATAAACGACTGTTAAAAGTGAGCAGATGTGTATTGTGAAATGTGCTATACCAAAAAAAATTAACTTCATGATTAAATGTTAAAAGATTGAGATCTCGATTCAAACCCCCTCGCAATCTCAGTCCTAAATAACAGGATACAAGTTCAGATATAAACACTGATGTCTACAGAAGCGTTAAAAAGAGAGCAAATCTAAATCACCACTTGAAAGTAACTTGGCGCTTTAAATTACGTTTGATTATATTTATATTTTATTTATTATTACGTATTGATTACATTGTTACACAAGGTGGCAGCAATTGCCTGTAAAAAATGTATTTGTCATTAAATCATTTATTCAAAAGATTCGGTTAAAAACGCAGACTCATACAGTAATGGAACAAAGGAAGATTAATGAATCATTCATTAAAACGCTTTTTTTTTAAATGAATACAGAATAAACATTTTAAAATCAACTGCAGCAACATTAACATTAATCGGAACCTCTAGTAATTACATATTTTGTTTAGTTAGATGATCAGAATCATGAAAATTATGATCTCGATTTGAAACATTTGTGGTTCTAAATGCATTCAAAACAGTGCAGCTCTACTTAACATGACTAGGTTTTAATAACAACACTAAAACAAAAACATCATCATCACTAATTGACAAGACAGTTGGACAGTTTGTCAGCTAGTTGAACACTTTGCTAATAATAAACAATTGCCTGCTCATAAGGAAAGGCAAAGTCTGATGATAACGGATCAAATTCTATGGCAATAATCATTCAACACCGCAATCATTCTGATGAACATAAAAAAACAAAACTGCCTGCTGATCATGAATCAGCAAACTCTCCAGTGGTGGTAAGCAAACTCTCATGATAAACAGCAAGCTCTCTGCTATAATGAACACAGCTATCTCTTTGCTAACACCTAACAGTAATAAAACAACATTTATTCTGAAATATTTGTCAATTGCACAAAGCGATTAACCAATCAAAATCAGGTCTTCCAAAACAACAAATCCCCCAAAAATCTGCTAATAATATTAAACACAGCACAGCAAACTCTGCTAGAAAATGAATACAAAAAATTCTGCCATTAGCAAACAATCTAATCAGTCTGAAAATAGTTCCGAATGAATTAGATCTCTGCTAAACAAAGTCTTTGCCAATAAAATGAACACAGCTGTGTTAAACACATACATCACACTAATAACAGGCCAGAACTCTGCTAATAATTTAATCTTTCACCACACAGAGCTATAAAAAATTGCATAAAATTTGAGTTTCATTATTTTTTTTTTATTATATATAATAAATAAAGCTCCTCAGTTTGACTTGCTGCATGTCACTCTAATACACGGCTCTTTTCTGTATGAATTTGCTACTTTTTTTATCCACAGCACTGTAAAACATGAATAAATTGTTAATGAAATGTATAGACATAAAAGAGGACAGAACAGAAAAAGTGAACCACATGAAGGCAGCCACAAAGGCAAGAATAGAGTTGCAGAAAAACCTAAATATCACTCTTTTTGGCTCTTTCAGGAACGCAAACAAAAGATACTTAAAAATAATAATAATTGTCAACTGGCCACCCCTCCTTACCCAAACACATACACACACTCATTCTTAATATATTCAGTTTATCCCCTTAAACAGGACATACAAATATTTTAGAAAACTGTGCGTGTGCACATTGTTTCTATCTGACTGGCCACACAAAATCGGCCTTCAGCCACACCTGGCCATATGTAGCTCACACAGAAACATGTTTATAACCTTGAGAGAGTTACCTTAAATTACACTCACTCACTCACTCACACGCAGGCACGCACACACAAACGCACGCACAAACGCACGCACGCACGCACGCACGCACGCACGCACACACAAACGCACGCACGCACGCACGCACGCACGCACGCACACACCATGCAAGGAGTTCAATTCAAAGATCAAATTCATTCATAAATTAACTGTAGCCTGGATGCCAGCCGAACTCAGCCCCACTCACAACAATTGAGGTCGAGAAGTTGGTCTGGACCGAGCAGCAACCTCCCCCAGATTCTCTTGAAGCCAATACGGAAGGGACTTAAACTGTAATTCATCGACTGGCCGCTAGGGACAGGCTCCAGAAGGGACCAGAATACAAAAATAGAGCTCGATGTTAGTCTGCCCAACTTTACAGCAGAAAAAAACATGTTTACAGCCTGGTACAAATTGGGGTTTTGGTCTATATAGCTCATTTTGCCCTTCATGACAACTGTGAGGGTGGTGAATATTTGTATAACTAATTTGTTGACATTATATAAAGCCTTAAAGTTCTGCATAATTAACTGTGTCCACTTTGAGTGACAGGTGGAGTAGTTTGTTTGCTGTCTGTTAGTCATCATGTCATCTCACCTTCACCTCTTTGCCCATTTTCAGTTTTCAGTAAAAAGCGCTTGGGTTGAATTCGTTCACCTTTACTATTTCTCCCACAAATTATGATTGTGTTGGTAAGTGTGCATCCTAAAATTATTTTTACAACACCGGCAAAGATCGTTTACACTCATCTTGTTCTGCTAATTCTTCCAGCGTGCGTGCAGTCGAGTTCTGTTGACAACTATGTTGTCATTATTGATGTGTCATTCATAAACGATTCGTTCTTTTTGAACTAATCTTTAATATGATTAAGGAACAATGAGTTGTCTCAGAGAGGTGAACTAATCAATTCTGTTTTGTGCTTTCACATTGCATGGCTTTCCCGCCCCAGATCAGACTCTGATGACGGAACTAATGACTCGAACCCGAAGACAGGAAAGGTGTACTAATATTTCCAGGAAACAGACGTGATTAAATAGGATGTGACAATAGAAAGAATGACTCAGATTCGGAGGTGAGGTTAACTAACAGACTGCATAGCATGAAGATCTAGCTAAGCAATTAATGAATAATTTCTTTCTTGAAGTTTGGCTTTGGCTGCATTAGCTTTAGTTTTTTATTCCAAATGTGATCAATGTTTGCATACTAGATGTGTTGGGGAATTTAATGTGACATTTGAATTATATTCTGCTGAAATGAACTAAATGACTTGAAAAAAAGATCTGTTCATTTTGATGAAAGAGATTCAAAGATCCGAGTCCGTAAAATGATCCAAACTTTCCACTACTCTGTGTTGCTCAACATACGTCACTTACTCCATTGCTCTGATTGGTTGTAGGTCTATCCAATTGAGTGCAGAGGCATTTTCTTTTCTGGTTCATGTGAAACATGCCCCATAATCACAGCCCAATAGAGCAGTATTAGACTCCTATTCTGACTAGAATCTGAGTATGGCAATGTCAGGTTAAATTAACTGGGGCTTGGGGCAAAAATGCCACCAAAATTAACAAAAAAGTGCCCCTCAAAATCAAGACAGGGGGACAAAAAATGCTCCTTCACAAATAAAATGTCCCTAGTAAGCTATTTTAAAGGTTCCTAATTTTGTTTTTGAGGTCTCCTACAATAGTTTTGCATGCATCCAAGGTCATAAAACACTAATATACATCGCACATCACCTAATTTCTCAAAGAGTCTGAAAACTGATTGTTCGAAGATTCAGTCTCGCTAAACTCATAGACAGTAAAAGAAATGGACGGAGTTATCCCATTGCCTTCTACGGTGTTAAGTGATGTCAGTATAGGAGCACTCACTTCCTGATGGCTGAGCGAACTGCGCAGGCTCAGACTGAGCTTGACGACGTAGATGTGACGTGAGCCTCCTGTCTGACAGCTGTAAGTCTTCTAGTAGATGTGGAATGTGAAATCTTTTTTCTCCCGTTGAGAAGAAAATTTTCTCCCGTTGCTTTTAGCTCACTATGGGCTTCTCCCCATTCTTCTCCCTTGACTTTATCAGACTTTATGTCTCCACGTCCCCCCGACTGTCTCATAGACAGTAAAAGATTGCCTGCGAGCGTCTCCTCAGGTCTATACGGTAATTTCTCAACTGTGCGACAGAGTCGCGATGGTTATGACGCAATAGTTAGCCTATTTTTACAAAAACAGCTTCTACGGGGCGATAGTGTAAGATACAAGGTAATGGAGCATTTTATGCATTGTCGTGTTTCTTTAGAAATAAACAATGGACAAATGGAGTCTTTAAACGTCTCAGATGTAAAGTTATTCACTGTCAAAGTGACTCAAAAATGAATGGGAGTCAATGGGATGCTAACAGCAGGTGATGGCTTGGTTAGCAATGGCAGCCCCTAGGGGTGGAACGCTTTTCGAGTGCTAGATTACCCCCTTGGCTAAACTCCCTCCTTTCAAAGAGCCTACTGTGCTCTGATTGGTCAGATGGCTCAGACTGTTGTGACTGGTCTACCGCTTACAGCACGCGTCAGAAACTTAACACCTGATATACCATTTCTGAATTTCAGCTCTGGAGATGTGGGAAAAAAAATTAAGAAGTTTAACTATTACAAGTTAAGCAGAATTAAGTGATACACGCAAGTGAATGAAAAGTGTATCTAAAAGGCATTACACTGAGATTTAGATTTACTCACAATCAGATTTATTTTTACAAAAAAATTTTTTGCACACATTTATGTTGAGCTTATGAATGCAATGGCCAATCAGTGGCGTTTCAATTACTAGACACCACTGAGTTTTGTTCAGTGTGCAAGCTCACAAATTCTCTCAATATAAATAAAGTGCAGCTACAACACAAGATGATCATTTTCACTGCAGACAGCTTCAGACTGATTGAAGTAATTGGTTACATTTAAGTATTTGACATAAAAGGCAATTTCACACCATAAATACTTAATGGTTTTCAGTGATTTTGCCACCAATAATTTTTATGTCTGTGTACTTGTTACCAAGTAGACAACAATGCCAGCAAAGAGCTTGAGATTAACTTATGTGTTTTGTTAAATTAAAAATAAAAATGTGATTGTTAATTGTCAAATCACATATCAAGTTACTAATATTATAAAAACTTATGTGTGAAAAGTGTGGTATACAACAATTCATTTTCATAGTTGAAGAGACATCCATTCATGTGTCTTCTACAAGAAACCAGCACAGCACATATAATATAAACCAAGTCCAAATTCAGAGTACAGAGGTCAGTGTAAGAAAGGAGATTATTCTTTTATCAGTATCATAAGAGTTACTCTTTCCCCATCGTCTCTCATTTAACTCGCTAATATGAATGTACTCAAACACACACCTCAACATTGATAACTGAACACAATGCACTCAAGCTTACAAACACCTGAACTCGCTCATATAAACACCACTCATGCACCGGACATGAGAGTGTGTAAAAGTAGCTGTTGGGTTCAGAAAGAGGCCAAGGATCACACTCAGGGTGAGAGCTGATAGGGGCCCTAGGAGCATTCCGGAAGGGCTAGAATCACTCGAGAATGTTACAGTAGCAACAGGAAAACACACACAGCTTTAGCAAAACTTTGGACAGTTTTACAGGAGTGTTAATGCGATGTTAGCCGAGAGATGTGTATGGGCCTCATTCATGAAACACATGCAGAACAAATCTCTCACCCGGAAGTGTTTGCAACAATTTATGTGTGGTTTTACGAATGACACAGACAGAAATTTGTTCTGCTTGTTCTTCATGAATGAGGCCCATTATATATACACAAGCATGGACTTTATAGCTTAAAAGAGATACAATACAAACCAATTATTATTTTTTAAATGTTTTTTTTAATATTTATTTTAAAAAGAAATTTGAAAGACATTAAATTAATTAAAAGTGACAGTAAAATACATTTATAATGTTACTAAAGATTTTCATTTAAAATAAATGCTCAGCAAAGAATCCTGAAAAATGTGTCACGGTTTCCACAAAACCATTAAGCCTTGCAAAATAATAATAATACATTTTAAAACTTAACAATGGTTTACTGTGTCTGAATATTAAGCCATTAATATTTAATATTTTAATTTAACAACCAAACAAATATTTTACATTTTGATAGTAAATGAAAAATGTTTCTTGAGCAGCAAATCAGCATATTAGAATAATTTCTGAATTATAATTTGACACTGAAGACTGGAGTAATGATGAGTAATAATAAGAATAATAAGTGCAGTTCAAAATATCTTCAAATGGAAATAATTTTTTAAATTGTAATAATATTTCCCAATAATATTTCCCAAAATTACAGTTTTTATACACACACACACACACACACACACACACACACACACACACACACACACACACACACACACACACACACACACACACACACACACACACACACACACACACACACACACACACACACACACACACACACACACACACAGCATTGTGTAAAGAAATCTTGCCGACCCCAAACTTTTGTAGTCAAAAGCATATTACCCTAAAATAATACCCTAAAAAGAGAAAAACATAATATTAGAGATGATGAGTGCCTCTGTCTCCATCAGTGTATAAGTGCACTGGATGTTATTCAAGTTGCCTATTAATTATATATATAGTCTGCACCTTCTGTGTGCATCGTTGTTAAGGGTGGCACTAATCTACACATGCTCCAAACAGGGTGCACATACAGTAGGGTGTCATGCCAATAAAACACACTAAAATGAATATTAACAAGGGGGAATGCTAAAGCAAATGCTGATATATTTTGTTAACACATCAGCATTGAGCACAAAAATCATGCAATACAAATCCTATAGGCCTGAATAGGTTTAGGTGCACACTTGTTTGCTAATAAGGAGGCCAACATGCCCTGACTATACAGAGAACTATATTGACCATCATGTCTTGGTTTTCATCACTAATATCAACAGGTTTCTGTGAGGGTTAGGTTTAGGGGTAGAAATAGTGTTAAAGCAAAATATCATACCATACTATACAAAAACAATAGAGTCTATGATGCTTTTTAGTAGCCTCAAAGTTGCAAAATGTTCATGCAAAGAGCAACAGTAGTGCGTATAAATAAAAAGCTTTTCAAATGTACCAAATATTTTAAAGTTAGAGACATATATCAAGTAAATACCTACACCATTGTTGCATTTAGATGTACTGTAGAGTCCTAAAACTCTACGTTAGATCTAACTGAATAAATGGCATAAGAATTTTATAGTGCATTTAGTCTATTCAGTAATGCAGAGACAACAGCATGTGGATCTTGTTGAGTACTGAATCATTGTTGGGATGATGCGGTGTTGTCCCTGCACTTATATGCCTTCATCAGCCAGGTGAATATTTCAAGTGTACTCCATTCATCTATAAATCACACACACTCACAAACAAAACCACACCAACATAAATAGGAGAGGTCAGGAAACGGCAGTGAGGATCAAGTACCTTGTGCGCTTCTAAACGCAGATATAATTTGTCTCTTAGGGCAATATGTGCAGCCCACACAGGAATGACAAGAGGTATCTCTGCAACTGATCCAGAATGTTGCAGCAAGAGTGCTCTTTAACGAGTCGAATACTGCGCATGTCAAACCTCTCCTCATAAAATTGCACTGGTTGCCCATTGATGTTTGCCTACAGAACAACCACTGGCTCTGCACCCCCTATACCTAAACTCATTATGTGCACTCCAGAAGCTTGTGTTCTGCAAGTGAATAGCAACTTGTGGTGCCATCTAAAAGAGGCACAAAACTTTTTTAATGCTTGGCTGCCGGAGCCATTGCATGTGGGTGAGACGTGACCCAGACCCACCCACTTTTTAAGACCAATGATATTAGACCCACTCACTTTTACCATCTCTAATTCAGGGCATGTCTGTTCACCTTCCCCTAACCGATAAAATGAAGCGTATGTAAGATTGTGGCCAAAGCGGGTACTGCAGGTGTATCCCCTCTCCCCCTCCCCCTGACTCGAGGTTGTCAGATAGGCTGGAAGCAGGAATAGTAGCTGCAGCTGTGGTTACTAGAGCAGATCTGGCAACCCGGATGCAGAAACACTACTGACTTTGTGACTGGTCGATAGGTGGAGGGTGGAGCTTCAGGCCAAAACACAACATGTCAACATCAACATCAGTCGAGGGCTGCAACAACAACTTTTAAATGACAATATCCTGGCCAGACTACTGTTGTCAGTGATATAAGTGATTGGGCGCCGGAGGACACGCCATCCTCAATGAACCCGTCTCTTGCGTGATACCCAGAAATTTTGAATATTCTGATCTAATATGATTTCTGACCTGTAAGGTTGCCAGAATAATAATCATACACTGTGTGTTAATAGGCCAGAGGACAACTGGCACCCCGACTGAGTCTGGTTTCTCCCAAGGTTTATTTTTCTCCATCATGTCCTGATGGAGTTTTGGTTCCTTGCAACTGTCGCCTTTGGCTCGGTTTGCTCAGCTGGGGACACTAAAATTATGATCCAAGTTATTCAACTAAATATACAGATAAAATTAATGAATTAGGTCTTATTTAATTCTATAAACTATAATTCTGATCTGCCAACATTATTGCCATGATAAATAAAAATAAGCTGATAACATCACTGTTTTCTCCAGAATGACTGTACAGCCAAATCAGATTTTGTTGCAGTATATTGTCCTGTTTAACACTGTGAAGCTGCTTTGAAACAATCGTGATTGTAAAAGCGCTTTATAAATAAAGCTGATTAATTGATTGATTGATAAGTATTTGAAATTAACATGATTTCTTAATGTCTAGTGACATTTCAGGGACATTTTATGATTAATTGAAATACATTTCTTACATATTGTTCCTTTAGACACTTTACTTCCATTTTTAAAAAAAAAAAAAAGTTTTTATTTTAAATAAACGCCTTTCTGATCTGGGGTGTATTTCCCATTTAAAAACATAACTCTGGTTAACTATAGTACGATGCATTGTTGAAGAAATCAACTGGCTATAACTTATTTTAATTAATCCGTTTAAGATTGAATTAATGCAAAATCTTTTGCTATAAATGATGAACATGGCATTTGAGGACTAATTCTAATTTTTCTCAGTTATTTTGCTTTATTTCCAGATTTAATCACTGGTTCGTACTTACGTATTAGAATATGTACGCAAATGTGCACTATTTAAAAACAGCGCATTAAAACTCTTGACAAGCTAAAATATGTAAATGATGTTTGTATGTATAGTAAAAGATATAGATCGTACTGAATGTCAGCTTGCTTATTTTGCACAATGTAAGGATTTATTAAGTCCACATGTTATGCAAACAAGAAAATAAGCAGTCGTTCCAACCACGCAATTTTGGGATGCTGTTTGCAAACGTTTCATTGGAAATATGGTTTTCGGGAAACACCAGGAGAGGAAAACAGATAAGGACAGAGAGTGAGAACAACAAAGTGGTTCTAGGAGGTGAACAGCCTGACCCCCATGTGAGAGGTGAGGTAATTCTTGCATCATTCTAACAAACGGCACTGTTAATGAAGCCTAGAGCCCAGCTTTAACCATGCAGGGCCCCATGCACCACACAGCAGCATGGTCCAGCCCAGGTAAAGGCTCCAATACACAAAAAACTTTCACACAGGTCTCCCCATCACATGACTATACAATGTGTGACATTACAAGAACTCCCAGATTCATGCATGCTTGCACTTGCCTCTAAACATTTAAGGTTAGTTGACATTAAATATTTTTGGGAAGGGTTACGGTTAGGGCTTAATTTACCTTAACCTTACTTTTTTTAACCTTACTTGAACACACACACACACACACACACACACACACACACACACACACACACACACACACACACACACACACACACACACACACACACACACACACACACACAACCAGACTTTATGGTCCACAGAGTGTTTCCAAAGAAAGTCATACAGGTTTGAAATGACATAGGCTAAGTGTCATTAAATGATGACAGAATTTAAAATTTTCATCCCTTAAACTAATTCACTACCCAAAACAAAGCCACTACATTTTATTGCTATAATAACTCCTATAATAATTTAATCAAAACAATTTTAAGCAGAGCCAGTCTTTAATTATTCTACTTATTATTGTATGCAGCTTTTGGATTCATATTAATAAACATGTTGGATCTGCTTATGCATTCATTTACATTTCACTTAAAATCTAAATTTAAAAAAGTCCATGGACATGCGTCAGCTACCCTTAAACTGTCAAGGCTACTGGCAAAATCCAAATAATTTCCTGAACAACAAAAATTAGAACTCAAACAAACAGCAGAAGTCCAAGGCAACAGAACAAGTAATAATACTCAGTTATTTCCTTAAACTATATATATATATATATATATATATATATATATATATATATATATATATATATATATATATATATATATGCATTCACCTTTTCAGAAACAGGTGGGTGGATGGAAAATATTGTGTCACAGCATAATGATGAAAGCATTTGTACAGTGTAATTAAACCAGACAGGAGCTCTTACGCATTTCTCACACAAGTGCAAATGGATTCAAGTCATTTATTAAAAGTTTCAATAGCCCAACATTAAGAGACATTGTATTAGACAGGTTATATGCTCCTGGAGATAATGGTTTCAGAGCATTAAACAATGGCCCATTTTGACCGCATTCCAATATTTGCGATCAATTTGGAACCGCGACAGTTAAACCAGCAAACTCTATAGACAAAATATTAGGAAGTTTTCAGTAACATAATTTAATTGTCCAAAAACTGGAGGTGTTTGGTTGTGCGCTCATTCAGTCCATCGCGCCTGGGATAAAAAGATTAATGAAAGAAAACGCTCGCGGTAAAATCAGATGTTCCGTTTCCACGCCACTCTCACACATCAAAGTTGTCAATATTCAACTGACTTAGCCTTATAGTTTCTCCAAAGCCTATAGGCTACTTAGAAAAGCGCAGAATCCAAATGGAAACTAACAAGCTATTTTATACGTTAAAAACGTAAACTCGACAGCTTTACCTTCTCATTTGTATTATAACTTATAGCAATATCTTACCGTGCGTTAGGGACTAGGTCCACACATTTACTTTTGCCCTCCTCGTCCGCGCCTCATAGGCTATATGAAGCCACGAGTGAGCTCGCCTTCATCACGAAAGAGCCACTGTAAAGTCTGACACAGGGCAAAATATTCATAAAAAACGCTAACCGAGGAATCCCAAGATAAAGCAGCACAGGAGACTCGGCGTTTCGGCTACGTGTTTTCATTACCGGGTCCACATCCTCCGCTCACGAGCGCCTGTAAACAGCGCTGAGCTGATGCGAAGTACGAAAGTAGGTCAGACGGGAGCTCAATACTCAACCAACGACATCACTAACCGCCCGCAGCCTCACACACACACACTCCAGAGAAAAGACACACACATGCAAGGACGGCCTCGAACATAAACAGCCGGCAATAATCATTTTAAAATCATTTTCACAGACGATCTGCTCTTTTGGCCCTAGGTTTAGTGAATGCCATGTTGTCAGCCCGTGTGGAGCTGAGGGTCCCCTTCCCCTTTCATTTACCTCAATATGCTTTCAGTCAAATAGATTAAACAATTACCTGCAAGTGCTGCGAGTTAATCAAATCAATTGTCATTGTTATTTCATGATAAGGATTTATTAATAAATTATTAATAATAATGTTTTATGTAGGCTATGCCTTTCTAAAACGTCAATGTTGCTTTACAAGACCATGAAGAGCTTTTAAAGTTAAGAGAAGTATTTTAAACAGAATATGTAATGAAAAGGATAACTGATGCATATTAAACAGGATATATGCGGAGCACTTGGTGTAGAAAAAAATTAACCATTTCAGGTAGGCTAGTTTAAAGAAACAGAATCCCAATTTAGACAGGAAGAAAATATACATGGTGCAACCTGTCTATGAAAAAAGTCAATGACAACTCAACAGTCAACATGAAGGAGGTTGGTTGAATTGACTGCAATATATCCAGACTTGATAGACAGGGTAACGCTCAAATGTATGCGTAACTATTGCACAATGTTGGAGATAGTTTCCTTGCATATTCCACTGATGCAGCTAAAGGTGAAACTGGGTCTGTTGCAGACGATTCGGTGGAGCTGAAATAATGATGACAAAGTTAACTGACTTTTTAGAAATTTGCACTGAAAGCACTATACTAAATTTACTTCTAGCTTTTTTTATAGGGTAAAACATGCCTAAAACTGTCAACATACACACATCTTTTATAGAGGACCGCTTTTAAATCAACTAAAGCAGAAATAATGTGTGATGTTGGAAAGCAAAGTCTCAGGACCAGTATCGGTTGCCATGGCAAACAGAATCCTCCATCAGACCCTCTTGTCCAACATGGCTGCTGGGCAAAAGAGCAGATAAGCCTATCAAACACATCAGCTGTGTGTCTTTACAGGCTCTGTGCATCTTTACTGAACTCACCAAATAGATTTAATTGTTCTGCATTATTCTTAACACTTTAATGGTTTTAGTTGTGATGATGTTCATGCAAAATTAGTTGCAAAACTCTGCTAATTATAATAAAACCAAAGGTAATGAAGTCTAATTAAAGTCTGATGATAACTCTTAAAGGAGCAGGTCTTTCATTTATCATGCAATGACTAAGTCACTGAGTGTTTAACAAAAACAATGTCTTTCTTTCTTTCTTTCTTTCTTTCTTTCTTTCTTTCTTTCTTTCTTTCTTTCTTTCTTTCTTTCTTTCTTTCTTTCTTTGCCCTTATTTGTTTCCTTTCTTGTGTTTTCTCTCTGTAATTTATTTTTTATGTTTTGCTTTGTCACTGTTTTTTTAATGTCTGTGCTACTTTGGTTTGGAGGCAGACTGCGCCTCTGTAGCTTTAAAGAACTTCCAGAAGAATATGGGTCAGTGGAACACCAGCACGAGTGTGAGGGAAGAGAGAGAGAGAGAGAGAGAGAGAGAGAGAGAGAGAGAGAGAGAGAGAGAGAGAGAGAGAGAGAGAGAGAGAGAGAGAGAGAGAGAGAGAGAGAGAGAGAGAGAGAGAGAGAGAGAGAGAGAGAGAGAGAGAGAGAGAGAGAGAGATTTAAACAACATAGCTAACAATATTTCACAACTTTAGGAAATAATAAAATAATAACAAGAACTTCCTCAATCAAACAACAGATATGTGTCACGGTGTGTGTATGTGTGTGTGTGGTGTTCAGGTAGACTATACCATACTTTATGGGGACAAAGTTCTTGTCCTTGCTTGGTTTCCAACACAGCTCCACAGAAGAAAGAAAGGCACTCAGGTTTAGAACGACATGAGGATGATAATTATGATAGAAATTTCATTTTTGGGTGAACTATCCCTTTAAGCGATGGTTGTGGGTTAAGTAAATTAAGCCCTAACCTTAACCCTTTCCAAAAATATTTCATGTCAACTAACCTTAAATGTTTAGAGGCAAGTGCAAGCATGCATAAATCTGGGAGTTCTTCAGACAAAAACAAATGGCACTGACATATTGAGTGTTCAAAAAAGGCATACATAAACCGATATTCTTCAAAAAGGTCTCTTCGATATAAATGGATAAATAAAATAAATGTTAACTATAATTAAAGCCTAAAAAAGTCAAAGACATATTTGCACTGGACATGCAGGTTTCGTCCTGATAAATTGCTGCACCCCTGGCCTCATCTCATAAACACCTGCGATTTAGCAACTAACTATTAATGACCTCACATTCACATAAAGTAGCCTTTTTGACAGATTTGGTGATTAATGGCAAAACACACAAGTTATAGTATGAGTTATAGAGTTGTAGAAGGCGATATCACCTATTTTGTTGCAGAAAATCAAACTGCTGCAGAAAAAGTTAGGTGCCATGCGAATCGAAATGTATTGGAGTAAAAAATACAACTTAGCAAAAGAAAAAAAGAAAGAAAGGGAAAAAAAGAAAAAAAGTAAAATTTGCTAATATCGTGGATACTCAGTAAAACAAAGTAGGCAAAAGATACTTAAGCAGAATAACATTTACTCAAACATTTTACACCATTATTATATCAAAATGCACACATTGGTCACATCTGGTTTGTGACCTGCATCATTCCGCTTAAGACCATGGATTGTTTACAGGTCACTGTATTACAAACACCTGCTTCCTGATACCAGCCATCCCTTCCGAAACAGCCAGCCAGTACTCATAAATGTCATTTAATGTCAGAGACACATCAGAAACACTGACATTTCCCTAGTTTCTGTGGATCATTCTATTAGAGTCTCTCAGTGGATCTTGGGATATCTCTCTCACTGTCTCTCACACAGTGTAAAAAATGTCTTAGGTTACTACTGTAACCATGGTTCCCTGAGAAGGGGAATGAGACACTGCATTTGGATGGAGAACATGTGTATTTACACACACAACAACTTCACCGGCCGACAAGAATCCATGACATCACTTCATCACTACTAGGGTGCCAATAAATGTCATCAACTTTTTATTTTTATAATTTTATAATTTTTATAAATACAACTGATTAAGTAGCATGTAAAAATGGAATGTAAAAAAATGAGGGAAAAAAAATGGAAAGATCTATAATCTTTAGTTATTTACCAGAAAGATGAAACATTTACATTCTTACACCACGTAATTATTCTAGGGGTAGAATCAACTTTTTACTAGATTTACTGCAAATCTAATGCCAAAACAAACAAACAAATAAACAAATAAATAATTCAAAATTGTTTCCAATATGTTCAAACTAAATATTTTTAAACTAGTCTTAAGCTGGATTCACGCTGTGCGACTCTGGCCACGATTTGGCCCTCTAAAAACATGTTTGAATCCTAAAAGATTCCGCTGATCCTATAGGCAACACTCTGAAGCCTTTGATCGCTAGTTTGGATTGTTCACTGATAGACGATTAATGACCATTGTGATAACATTTTACTCCAGTTGAAATTCTGCCTGTTTCAGAAAATTTGACACACAGTGACTTCTCCTACAACAATCGTTAAATCAAAAAACAATAGGAGCTCAGAACCTGATGGCGAAATTGGTAAGACAACAACAAAGCACCATTTGCTCCACATCGTGTCCTTTTTTTAATCCATTTTTCTTTTTAAGACAAGCCATGATCAAAATTAACGCTAGAGATTGTTTTTGTTTGCTACCATTTCTATCTCGCATGTAAATGCAGCTCAGTCACCGAACACGTCACGGATTGATGATGTAAACCTCAAATCTTTTTGTGTGCATCTGTTTTTAATGCGTCTTGACTGCCATACAGTCTGATATGAATGAAAACTGAGCACTGTAGTCACACAAGTCTTAACTTTAAATATTAAGTAAGCGAACTCATCCATTTGACTTAAAATGATTATGTAATCTCAATTTAAATATTTTCAGTAGTGGAAACTTGACTAGCTTTAATTAGATACCAGTAAATGCTAACACAATGCTTAGACATCATCAGCATAGCGTAGCAATTGCTGAATAAGTAAAGCAAATTAGAACATTCAACATTTCTCAAACAAAGGTCATATTCCACTCGACACCATAATGGTAACCATCCAAAAAAACACAACAGAAACTATTCTAAAGTAGCATAGCATAGCAATTGCTGAATAAGTAAAGCAAATTAGAACATTCAACATGTCATATTCCACTCGACACCATGATAGTAACCCTCCAAAAAAACACAACGGAAACCCTTCTAAACATTAAATAATATCTCCCATTTAACATTAATCTTAGACAAAAAACATTATATAAGTTATGAAAGTTATTTTAGCATTTACTTGCCGTTTTGAGTGTCATGGAAAGGCATGCTGGGAAATAGAAATCCCAGCCCAGTTTTAGGTAATTTAAAGGGTTAGTTCACCCAAAAATTAAATTGATGTCATTAAAGACTCACCCTAATGTCATTCGACACCCGTAAGACCTCCGTTCATCTTTGGAACACAGTTTTAAGATATTTTCTATTTAGTCTGAGAGTGTATGCACACTATACTGTCCATGTCCAGAAAGGGAATAAAAACATCATCAAAGTAGTCCATATGTGACATCAGTTAGTTAGTTAGAATCTCTTGAAGCATCGAAAATACATTTTGGTCAAAAAATAACAAAAACTACGACTTTATTCAGCATTGTCTTCTCTTTCAGGTTTGTAATAAAGATTCAAACGGTCATGAATCAGCGGCTTGATTCATGATTTGGATCGCGTGTCAAACTGCCAAACTGCTGAAATCATGTGACATTGGCAATCCGAATCATGAAACACAAACCCAAACACATAGTTTTTGTTATATTTGTTATGAGCCAGAACGGCCACCACACACCAGCTGATTGGTGAGGAGAGGAGACAGAATGATGAAGCCAATCAGGAAATGGGGATTATTAGGAGGCCATGATGGACAGGGGCCAGTGGGCAAATTTGGCAAGGATGCCAGGGTTACAGCCCTACTTTTTATCGAAGGACATCCTGGGATTTTTATTGACCACAGAGAGTCGGGACCTCGGTTTAACGTCTCATCTGAAGGACGGTGCTCTTTGACAGTATAGTGTTCCCATCACTATACTGGGGTGTTAGGACCCACACAGACCACAGGGTGAGCACCCCCTGCTGGCCTCATTAACACCTCTACCAGCAGCAACCTGGTTTTCCCAGTTGGTCTCCCATCCAGGTACTGACCAGGCTCAGCCCTGCTTAGCTTCAGTGGGAAACCAGTCTTGGGCTACAGGGTGATATGGCTGCTGGTAATATATAGTGTGCATACACTTAGACAGTATAGTGTGCATACACTTAGATACGCTCTCGGACTAAATATAAAATATCTTAAACTGTGTCTGAAGATGAACGGAAGTCTTACAGGTGTGGAACGACATTAGGGTGAGTCATTAATGACATCAATTTCCTTTTTGGATGAACCTTTAAGTTTGTCTATGAAACAAAACAAGTTCATAAATCTCAAAACAATGAAACAATTCAGATTACTTTAAAATGTCAGTTTTGTGAACTCAAAAGAAAAAGAAGGTTCTAAATACTCATAAAAGTTCATTTGATAGAACTATTTTCTTTAATTTAAATGTACCCTACTCAAACCAATTAATTATTTTGAGCATTAGGGCTTACAGTGCGGTGACACGGCTTACAGCGAGGCTCATGTTCTTACAATTTGACAAGAAACAAATGTAAAGGACTATTATAAATCATACAGTGCACCCGGCTTTAAACCTTCAATATACATTTTTTGCATTAGCATTAGTGATCAATTGCATGCAATTCATAGATTGATTCCTGATGTTGTTTCAGTCAGTAAGGATGAGTGTAACCTCTCTGCTTCTATTGTTGAGATTATGTAGGTCAGCTGGAGTAAAGCAGCAGTTTTCTTCAATCTCAGAGGACAGGAAAGTCTTGTAGATGTTTAAAACGCCACAGCTCTAAAGTGTATGATCATTTTACAGGAGGCCATCTTTCTCTTTGAGCTGAGATAATTGCTGCTCTCTCTTCCTCCATCTATTCACATGTACCAAAGCTCCATCCATCAGTCTATCCATCATTCTATTTATTCACTGAGCACTGTCATCATAAAATATGGGCTGTTCTGAGCTTCAGCTCTTTATGCTTGTGTCATTGTGTGTTGCAATTATCCACATCTCCTTTGCTGCTGTAATAAACCTACATTGTTCTTTTATAATTGTAATTACCTTAATGTGATCTGACCCAGCTAAATGAAAAAGCGAATCATCACACATTAGATCAAGTAAAAGGGGCTGTTCATATGTGTGTATGTTTGTGTGTGTGTGTGTGTGTGTGTGTGTGTGTGTGTGTGTGTGTGTGGTCTCAATACTGTCAAGAATCATTAAAAGGATGCAGTTTTTCACCTCTCCCTTTCTGTGTTTATGTGTGGAAAAGAGAATAATGAGAGGCAGAAAGAAAAAGAGAGAGTGAGAGTGAGGGGTCTATTATACTGAGTTAAGAAGGAAAAACACAAACTAATTAAGGGAAGAGAGACTATAATTAAAATGGCCTGTTTTTAATTTAACAGTGAGCTACTTTATATCAAGCAGAACAGTGATCACTTAATTATACAGGCAACATCAGAGAGGGAGAAAATGGAAGGGTGGGTTTAGTGAGAGATTGATTTTCTGCTGTCAAGTCTATATTCATATCTTATGTCAGTGCCATTGTTTGGTCTCAAGATGTACACCAAGCATGTTTATAAAAACAACCTAAATGCCCTATAGTTGGGTTTTGCAATTGGGTCGCTTTAAGAAAACATTTAGCCCAACTGCTGGGTTAAAACAACCCATTCGCTGGGTTATAACAACCCAATTGCTGGGTTTGTCCATTTTTAACCAAACTTGGGTTGTTTTTAACCCGGCATTTTTTAGAATGTGGAAGAAAATCGGACTCTATTTAAATGAGTTCAAACGATTAGTCTAACAAATGTTATTATTTGATTAGTGACCTTGATCTAAATGATAAAAGTGATTAAGAAAAATGCAACAGTAAAAACCTGTTAATTAGTCAACAGTAAGTTCCTGCACCATACAGAGAAAAACTTCAATAAATATACAAACCCGATTCCAAAAAAGTTGGGACACTGTACAAATTGTGAATAAAAACAGAATGCAATGATGTGGGAGTTTCCAATTTCAATATTTTACAATACAACATAATAATATATCAAATGTTTTAACAGAGACTTTTCATTTTTAAGGGAAAAATATGTGGAATTTAAATTTCATGGCATCAACACATCTGAAAAAGTTGGGACAAGGCCATGTTTACACTGTTTGGCATCCTGTCTTTTATAACTGCAAGTTATAAAAGGCTGCAAACAAGTTCCTGGAGTTTAGGAATAGGAATGTTGTCCCATTCATGTCTAATACAGGCTTCTAGCTACTCAACTGTCTTAGTTCTTCTTCCTCTTTATGATGCGCCAAATGTTTTCGATGGGTAAAGGAGATCCTTCTTCTACGCAGCCATGTTGTTGTAATTGATGCAGTATGTGGTCTGGCATTGTTAGAAAATGCAAAGTCTTCCCTGAAAGAGACATCATCTGGATGGGAGCATATGTTGTCGATTTTAAATTAGCCTTGGCCCAGAGAAAATGCATGCGCTTCTGGATCATGTTTAGATACGGCTTCATTAAACAGTGTACTGTGGAGCTTACAGAGACTTCAACCATCAGCTCTTTTTTCTGAAAAGCTTTTAACTGTCATGTGTTGATTGTTTGTATTATTCTATATTTTTACTTGTTCATCTTTTTTTTCTTTTCTTTTTTTTCTCTGTTCCATTGTTGCACTTTGAGATTCTTCAGAATGAAAAGTGCGTTATAATTAAAATCTATTATTATTGGAAAAATCCTATTAGGTTTCCGTCAAGGGAAACAGGGTGATGATGACTTCCGAGTTGGAATATGTCATCCCTGCACCACTTTGACTCATCACATGGCTTTCTTTATACCACCAGTGCTAGTATGGTGGATGTCAGTATATGCTAAATGTAGTAGAATCATGGCCTTGCTAATTCAGCAGAAAAGGTTTGTTGAATTAATGTAATTCTTTACAAAGAAGAATTACATTACATACACAATTACACCTTTTCTGCTGAGTTGAGTCTAGGTCCACTCCACTACTGGTCCCATGACCCATGATGCAATTCAGTGTTGGTAATACAGACAGTTGCAGCTGCAGGTCAGACAGACAGGCAGGCATTGCCGTTTCATGTTTGCAGCTTGACTCCAGAAATGAGTTTATCTTTCAACCTGTTCCACATCCAAAAGCAGCAAACATTGCTTGTTCTAATCGCCCATTTAATAACCTTTCAAACCATCTTAATATTTAATATAATACAGGCTGAATTAATTTATCAAACTTGTATTTAAAAGGCCCTTTGGCTAATGCTCTGATGTTTTTAGTGTAATGACTGTTGTGGTCTCCTCTCATTAGTCTAGAATAAAAGGACCATCAATCTCTCCTGTGAGTACCAACATAGCATAAATAATTTACTTGTATATTCAAAACTTTCATTAGATTTCATTAATATTAACCACTCAAACAATCCCCACAGTCCTGCAAAACAGAATGAGAAAGCCAGAGGGATATAGCGAGAGAGAGAGAGGCACAGAGAGAAAGATTGTAACTGCATGTAACAAGAGCGAAAAACTGATTTATGCTGGCACACAGAATACACACACACACACACACACGCTATTGGATAATCATAGTTTTGCATAACAGCAACAAAGACTTGTATTGAGAACATTATCTATGACATCAGCATGGCATCACTGATCCCACACATCAGTATAGCCAAGATGACATTTGTTTATGCATTTCATTTTTGGGATATCTGTAAGCAGAGACCAAGGGCCTAAGGCTGTTCCTGGCCTTTAAGCAAACAGAAACACAAACAAGACAATACAGTCAAAGTGAGCCACGAGCTGACATCATTGGTTATGAGCTGCACAGTACAAACTTAAACTGAAAAAAATAAATAAATAAAAAGATTAAATTACACCCACACCGACGAACTTAAATCCCCTGCTAAGTTTTTGTGTAGGCAAATATTTGCATAAGGCTGCTTGGAAATAGTAATGCTAAAAAACATCATAATCCTATCGTAAAAATGTATATAATGCCAGCTAATATTAGCTAATCAATTCAACCACAAAACCAAAGTTCAGATCTGAATCTTTTGAAACAGAGCCACACCTCAGCTGGCTGAACACAGATTGGGAGAACAAACTGTCAGATAACCCATAATGCATCGCTGTATCCAAACCAACACTGTAAAAACAAAATTCAGGTCTCCAATTGAAACTTATAGTGACTGATCACATCAAGATTTTCAGTTGGCCAAATTGAATTTCTGTGAATTTATGCAATTTAATTCACAGAAATTCAATTTGGCCAACTGAAAATTTAGATTTTTTTTATAGTCGAGCCCTAACAAACAGATAAAGGCATTAAACACAAACATAAAATATTACTATAAAAGTTAGTAGGCCTATAAGTGTTGACATTATTTTAATAATTATCATCATATAAAACAATCATCATCACAGTTTTTAATTCATTAATATTTTATAAATGAATGTTCTACCTAAGTTTTGTTCTGTGTAAATTCTAAAGTTGATACAAACATGTTGCACTTAAATTCTGCTGATTTGTCACCAAGATCATGTCATCTATAGTGTCAGCAATGCTTTGCAGCGGGTGCCATCTTTTTTTAGCATTTTACAAAAAAAAGTTATATAATGTAAAATATATATGTAAAGAATACCACTGTTTATAAAAAATAAAAATAAAAACACAAAAATGTATACAATTATATATATTCTTACAGTGTGTGGTGGGGCCAGTATAACTGTTGGCAGGGCAAGACAAATTTTCCAGCAGACCAAAATCCTGTACAGCTGCAGGTTTTCCAGGTCAGGACGATACTTTCAAACTGCAATTGAAACTAGCTAGTTTCAATTGCGATAAAACACAATTTCAGTTTTGTATCCAACAGGTTCTTTTGTATTTCCATTTATTTTGCACCACCCATATTCTTTCTATTTTCAGACGCCCAGGTTACCAGCCACAATACTAGCATGGGTTTATGCCATATGTTAGTATTAGTTTTTTTGAAAGATGTGAACTTGTATCTGAACACAAAATCTTTTCCAGGACCCAGTTAGAGTACCAACCTGACAAACCAAACAAATAATTACAAAGAAATGGCAAGTATAGCACATTGAATTAAACATGTCTTTTTCAAGAAAGAAAGACTAGTATTTTGTTGGAATATATTCTCCAATAATATGCATTTTATGTAAAACTTTAAAAATAATTGTACAGTGTTTTTTATGGAAGCTGGTTTCTGCCACTGAATTAAAAAAAAAAGTGATTTTTAAAATCTCATTATTCTATACATTTTTCCAAGCAACTGCAGTTTACATTGCACAATTCTGACTCGATAAAACACAATTCCAAGTTTGTCTGTTTGTTTTGCCTTGTTTATTGCTTAAATCACTATCCATTTTTTGCTTAAATCATCTGTCCATTAAGTTTCCACTGTTTTAAAATGGACATTTTAAATAAGACAAAAATGACATAGGAAAGTTTTTTTTTTAAAGAAATTATTTTATTAAGCAGAGATGATTTAAATTGATCAAAAGTGACAGTAAAGACCTCTAAGAGTTCTTTCTAGATGTCCATTTCAAATAAATGCTTTCTTTTTAACTTTCTATTATTTAATTTCTGTTCAAGAATCGGATGAACATTCTAAAAATATATAAATAATACATTATATTTTATATATTTTAAAAATAAATTATATTTTAAAACATATTGAAATAGAAAACAGTTATATTAGGAAATCTTACTATACATTTAGGTAGAAAGTGCAACTGAAAAGTAGAACTAGAAAAAAATACATATATAAATGTTAGATTTAATTGACATTGACATACATAAAATATGATTTTTTTAATAAGAATTACATGTGAATTATATTTTGAATGAATTTACAATACTGCATAAGATTCACTTAATGAACATAAAAACACAATAGTTCTCACACAATGGTTTTCCTTAAGGCCACATTGGTGATGCTGCATTTTCATGAGTCAGCTATAAAATTGAACATACAGAAAAAACGCCCCATGCTACACTAACAACACCCCACCAAGCAGATGAACTGTAATGGAATTAAGCCGAGCATGGACAGGAATAGTTTTAACCTGAACAGACTCTGATATTCTAAGCAGTGGTAAGAATAGGACTAACCTAGAAACCTGGATAAATAAACATCCGTGATTACAAAACAAGACCCCACTCAAGCCCAAGAGACGAAAATGCATGGAATAAAAGAAGTCTTAACCTAAAAAACTCATCCATGAATGAACAGACACACACACACAAATGTTTCCATGTTTTATGGGGACATTCAGGTGTAATCGTTTTACATTACAAACTACTAACCCTTAACCATGCACGGAAATCATGCTGATATTTTAGATTTTCAAAAATGATCATTATGCAAGATTTATAATCTTGTTTCCTCATGGGGACAAAAAAAGTCCCCCAATGTCAAAATGTACTGTTATTACTATAATTGTGGGGACATTTGGTCCCCATAACGTAGGGAATATAAGGACCACACACACACACACACACACACACACACACACACACACACACACACACACACACACACACACACACACATGTTGGTCTATGTGGTTTACAGGGACTCTCCATAGGCGTAATGGTTTTTATACTGTACAAACCGTATTTTCTATCCCCTTACACTGCCCCTGCCCCTAAACCTACCCATCACAGGAAACATTCTGCATTTTTACTTTCTCAAAAAAACATCATTTAGTATGTTTTTAAGGCCATTTGAATTATGAGGACATTTGATATGTCCTCATAAACCACATTTATAGTGTAATACCAGTGTAATACCCATGTAGTTATACAAATTTGTGTCCTCATAAACCACATAAACAGGCTCACACACACACACACACACACACACACACACACACACACGATTTTTTATATCAAGGTTTAATCAAAAGTATCTCTGAGGCAACATGCTCAAACAAACACACACATGCAAACACACAGACACACTTGTACCTAAAGAAAAAAAGCAGAAGGCTTTTGAATATGCACCTTAATCATAGGCAAATGACATAAAAAGCAGAAAAACTTAAGCTGGGGGAATCGGGTGGGGGATGAGAAAAAGACCTAGGGGGAAAGAGAAAGAGAGAGAGAGCATATAAAGGAGAGGGGAGGGATGTGGGGAGAGAGGCATTTGAGCAGAGAATGACGTCTGTACAAGAGGTTATATAATCATGTGCTGAACATTGCGTATGTCACCATTAGAAGGCTACAGAGAGCAACATGAATGCCAGACATTCTCTCTACAGTCATGTGCAGCATACTTCCACTCGCTTAACGTACTCATGAAGCCACTGTACAGCTGCTCCTGCCCCGCGAGACCTTCTACGGCTATTAAATCTGTACTCAGAGAGACTTATCTGCCCGGACACCATCTACAGCTGCTCACATCCCCAAAGTGCTCGGACTAGGAATCTCTATCAGACCTGGAAGTGGACTAGTTGTTTTGTTTTTTTGTGTGTCATCATTTACTCCCTCAAACCTGTATGCCATGGTTTTCTCCATCAAACTAAAAAAGAGGAGATGTTTACTCTGCTCTTTTACATAAAAAGGAAACAAATATTCAATGATAAAAAACACACTAGTGTTCAAAAGTGTGGGGTCAGTTAAATGTACACTTTTATTCATAAAGAGCGCACTAAATTGATCATAAGTCACAATAAAGACATTTATACTGTTACAAAATATTTATATTTCAAATAAATGCTGTTCTTTTGAACTTTATATCCATCAAGGAATCCTGAAAAAAGTATAACAAAAAATATTCCATAAAAATATAAAGCATTTTAATATTAACATGAATGTTTCTTATGCTCCAAATCATCCTTTTAAAATGATTTCTGAAGGATCATGTGGCTCTGAAGACTAGAGTAATGAGCTTTACCATTACAGAAGTGCACTACATTTTAAAATATTTTCAAATAGATTATTTTAATATATTCATATATATTCATATAGGTTATTTTAAATTGTAAATATACATTTTGCAATATTACAGATAGAATAATCTTTAATAGAAAAAAAAAAGCAGCCTCTGTGAGCATAAGAGACTTTTTTTTCAAAAACATCAAACCAAACCCAAAACCAACCATAATTTGTGTTTAGTTTGCTTAAAGACCTGCATGATTGACAATGATTTTTGCAAATGGCCCTTGAATCCTAAACCTTGAATGACTTTCCAAAGAGGTCTCTGGCACTTGCCACTCATGGCTAAATAAAATTGCTGGATGCAATTCTCACATGATAATCACAATTAACGTTTCCATTGAGTGTGTCACCTTGACCCCTTTTTCCTGCGACACTATTTGGCTGAGCTATAAAATCATTACTACAAGCATAATATACAAGAAACATTAACATGATGGTTCAAACACAGTAAAGCATGATGTCAAATTTTTAAGGAGTTAGCAATTTCAGCAATACACAAATAAGCCAATGTGTAGACTATTCCATGAAAAAAGAGGTTTTGGATTTACATGATTTAATCATGTATATCAATTCCACACGAATCAATTAAGTTAAACAAACATAATTTGTTCACATAGTTTCAACATTATGGAATGAAGTCAATTTTAAATAACCCAATTGAGTGGTCTCAAAATGATGGCTCCCTAACAACGGTGGTGGTGATGGTAACCCAGTATATTTTTTACACTGTAAAAAAAATTATATTTCCATTTGAACATTTTCAAGTGACTAATCACATCTAAATTTTTCAGTTGGTCGAATTTAATTTCTGTGAATTAAATTTAATCAATTCATAGAATTTCAATTCGGCCATTTGAAAAATTTAGATGTAACAGTCACTATAGAAAATTTTCAATTGGAGACTCAATTTTTTTACAGTGTAATAATTTCAACATAATTAAACATTGCACTAAGAAACAATATTACTCCTCCCCGTTTTCTCCTTTTGCCCAAAACCACATAAAATAACACTTAAGTTCAACAATTTTACTCTACTCGTCAAGTCCCAAGCAAAGCATGCTGATTTCAGCAAAAAATCATTTTCGAGTACTTAAATGGTTTACATTCACCCCAAAATATTTAACCTAGTAGATTGCACATTTTAGAGAATTACATTAATCAAAAGCAAATAATCACGTTTAGAAGAGAAACGATTTTGTTGCGTAGAGTGCAAATAATATGATTAACACCCATCATTTTCTACAGAATGCTAAATGTAACTTAACATTAAGTGAAAAATGCAAAATATTAGCATGGCTGATGATGGTAGTAGTGTCCTAATCCCAAATCCGTGACACATCCTGCTCTGTGCTGGCTCTGCACTTTGATATGATCACTGTAAATAACAAATGTGGGTCAAACACACAAGCATACTGAAACTAATGAGGCACAACGGAGATATTCTGAGCATGATTCTGGCCTTACAGCTGAGCAGTTCATCAATGAGCTTTCTTCTCATCAGAGAATTTATAATCATGACTGGAGGTGGTTGTGTAAATCAGCTTTTTTAAAGTAGATTCAGCAGCAGCTTTTAACCTTCATGTCTCATTTATTACGCCAATAAAGTATAGTAATGACTACATTCGAAATAAGGGTTTTAGACTAAGGGTATATTCCAATCACTCAGCAATCATTTAGCTATTTAAACTGAGAATACAAATTGCGCTTGCATGCTACTAATAAACACAAAATTTTGCGAATGGCGGTCTTTGAATCAGCTTTGACCGCGACTCTGTAAGACTTGGAGCTAAGCTTTTCTCTGAGAAAAGAACAAAGAACGGCACTGAAGTCATTCTTAAGAAGGGAAGATGTGTTTGGAGTTTTGCCGACCGGATACAGCTAATGTTTAATCTGTCAACTAGCTCCGCTTCACTTTGCGCTGGTTGGTTGAAGCGCTATCCTATTGTGTGCAGAGGGAGTGTGAAAGACAACCGTTTATCCCGCCCCTCAGATTGAGCCCTGTCAATGGTGAGTTCTCAGACCAAACATCTTGATGTGGGTCTGGCTTGTCAGGCTAATTTTGCCCTGCAGCTCAGGCTGAAAACTCTTACATTCATTTACATACTTTTGCGGAAACCAATCACAGACTGGCTTATCCACCTGGCGCGCTATTGGCGCCTTTAACACAATGACAGATAAAGAAGGATGGATCGATGACTGTTGATCCCACCTCTTTTGGTCTGATTGGTTGAAGGACTATCCAATTGCACACAGTCATTTAAATTATGCTTGTTGATCGTGCCTCTTGGACAGATGAAAATATAGCAGACTCCACATACCAATGTTCAGACTTAAAGGTCCCATTCTTCACGATTCCATCTTTCAAACTTTAGTTAGTGTGTAATGTTGCTGTTAGAGCATAAATAATACCTGTAAAATTATAAAGCTCAAAGTTCAAAGCCAAGTGAGATATTTTATTTAACAGAAGATCCCTTTCAAAGCCTACAGCGAACGGCCGGTTTGGACTACAGCCCTGCACTTTCTTCAGGAATGATGTCACTAGAACAGTTTGTTGACGAAGGCCGTGTGTCCACCAAAGCGTTTTTTTCACGCTGCTGGCTGGCGTTTTCAATGAGAGCGCCGCGTTTTTAGAATGCCTGGAGTGCACCGAGGCGCTGAGCGAATGTTCAACTTTGAGAAAAACGGAGCTTTCATCACTGTCACTCTTCACTCAGCCGTCCAGTCACAATGGAGGAGGGGCGGGACAAACACAACACAGACCAACTGCCACATTCTGAGTGTCGTCATCAGATGAAAACAAGCAATAATATAGGAACAAAATGATTTAAAACAAAAGCCAGAGCAAATACTTTACATTGGATCTGTAGTTTTATATAGAATCAATACAAAAACAAACTACCTGTGAAATTAGTAAGACTTACGCGGATTTTCCGTATCATAAGCAAAGAGTCTCAACTGAAGAAAAAAAAAAAACGCTGCCTGCCAAAATGCTTAAGTGCTCACAGCGAGGCGTTTTCAGCAGTTTTTTTTTTTTTTTTTTTACAAGTTTTTGAAAACTATACAGTTATGGTCTTAAAATACAAATGTATGAAAACCGCGTTGTCATACACATTGCATGTTCAGTCTACCTCACGTATAATGCTTCTTTACAAAGTGGCCCCACTACTAATGTCCGGGCATAAACAACACACAAAATGAAGACTGAAATTGTCAAATGATATATAAAAAAGACAAAGCATACACTAGCTTCATATAAAATCACAATGTCTGTCAGCTAACTTTGCAGTCTGGTTGTCATGTTAATATGATTCAGAGTGGGGAGATAGTCAGTGGGGAGTCTGGGGACACTTACACAACACAGTTTTTAAACTTGATATGCTTTTTGGCTATTCATTTACCCAATATTGACGTTTTGGGCAGCTGAAAATGCAAACATTTGAAAACAGGTTTTGAAAATGATGCCGTTATGGTGGTCGTGTAAACTATAAAATGCTAATTTATGAAAACCAGTACGTCATGCATATTACGTTCAGTCTGCATGTAATGTTTCTGTACAAAGTGACCTCACCGCTACAGTAATGGCCAGGCATGAACAATACAGCGTTTTTAATCATTTTTGCAGATCCATGTGAACGGGGATCCTTTTGACAACTTTATTTGCTAAACATACCATGTAAACATACCCTATTTTAAGTTTTAAACGGGCCGGCAAGGACTCTAAAGAAGCTTTTCAGAGAGAGAGAGCGCAGCTTTGTTTCCTTTTATTGTAGTGTTAAATTGCTGCTTTTACTTAATGTTGTAAAATAAAACTTAAACAGTAAAATATTTTTTAAATGGCTAAAAACCGGGCAAGTGATGACGTATGTACATACAGTCAACCTCAGGACCAAGTTACACACACACTCCATCTTTTGCATATTTTAATTAAATATCCTACATTTGCTAAAAATATAAGTGTATATTCTCGTTATGTTTAATGCCGCAGTATTCAGCAGATATTTCCCCCACGACAGCACACAAATCTGCCGTGCTCAGGGACTTGTGTCTGCCTCTTGACAAAGGTTATAGCTTTTACTAATAGGAACGAGTGAGTAAGAGTATGTAAAGGAGAGCTAGATCAAGGAAAGAGAGGAAATGTAAGTGATGCCTCAAAGTGTTTTTAATTGAAGCATGAACGAAGGAATTGATTAGCTTGACTCTAACTGATTAGAGTGAAAGGAAAGACAGAGCACTAAAGAAACGATTAAGTAAAAAGGAAGGGCACTGCAACTGAAGGGGAAATGACACATTTCTTAGGATTAAAAGGAGTAAGAGAAAGACAATATGCAATAAAAAATAAATGAAAGGGACAGATAAAAGAAGAGCCCAGTGTTGTGGTCACATTTACATCTGTCAGAAGACAGTAGTAAAATACCTCGCATGACAAAAATATTCCGTCCAAGAACAGTACTGCCCTCAAACTATGTTTCACAACCTTAAACAGAAATCATTTTAACTGCATTCATCTGCCAAACTTATACAACCACCTGAGTGACCTCAGGGCACAAAGAGACAGTGATGTGTTCAAGAAACATACATTTTATATATTTTACATCTATGCTTCTAATTATTTACTGACATTTGTATATTAAAAACACTAAAACATGTTCAAGATGGTGGTTTTCTAGGCTTTATGTCAAATGCACAACTCATCGCATGTGCTTGTCAGAGAAAGCGTTAACAGCGGTATTAACTGACGGCCATATGGACTTTTAAGGTAATTCACTAAAGTTATTTTTATTGTTGCCATGTGATGGAGAAGTACTTCCACCTGTGTTTTTACCACTCTCAGAAAAAAGGTAGTGCTATCACTGTACCCTACAAGTACAAAAGTGACAAAGAACATCTTTGTACCTTACCCCTAAATGGTACATATTAGTTCTTACTGTTCCTTCATATATATGCATTTTATTATATTTATATTTTATTCATGTGGGGTTTGCCATTTTAGTAGCTGAGGGGGCGTCACCATAAGTGGCCTTAAATTTTATAGCTATTTATGGAATTGTATAAAAATAGTGGAAATGTATCTTGGTTTATCGGTTCTTTATTTACTTGCTTTAACAAGTATGTGTGTATGTGTGCTTGTTTTGAAATATCAGGACACAAATGTGCATATTGACATGGGTAGGACACAGGTATGACAGAAGAGGGTGAAATATGAGGACATTACCAATGTCCCCACTTTTCAAAATGCTTATAAATCATACAGGATGAGTTTTTTTGAAAATGTAAAAATGCTGCATGTTTCATGTGATGGGTAGGGGCAGTGTAGGGGGATAGAAACTATGGTTTGTGTATAAAAAACATTGGAATGTCCCTTCAATTCACAAAAACAAATGTGTGTGTGTGTGTGTGTGTGTGTGTGTGTGTGTGTGTGTGTGTGTGTGTGTGTGTGTGTGTGTGTGTGTGTGTGTGTTCCCATGTACATTTTTTAAAGCTTTATATATTTATTCTACAGCTTATTACATATTATTGGTGTATATATATTAATATTCATTTAAACTAAATGCTTAATCGTTTATAAACAAAAATTGTGTGTGTGTAATGGATTAAGTGTATATTAATTATATATATTTAATTACATAAATTGTAATATTAAGTAATTATCATTAAAATGATATCATAATTTTTATCCTAATAGTGACCTTTCATTTGGAGCAGAAACTGGGGGAGTAACTTTATAGCACCTTTGCTCACAGCTGATTGGTCCTATTCCTGTTTGAGATCTCTTATCCAGAACATAACCTTCTCTAGAGTTGCTGTGTTAAGTTACTCTATGACAATGAACACTGCTTAAATGCCAAGCCACTTTCATGGTACCTTAAACCCAGGATTGGAGCGATCTAAACTGAAACTTACCTGGCTAGCTAGTGAAACTGACTTCATGGTCTCTATCACACAGGTGTTTTATTCATTGTTAATATCTGAATGTTAATGAGAAGAAGAAAAATAAAAAAAACATTTAGATATCAATCTGCATATACAATGGACATCAGTTATGCTAGTCTTAGGGTAGATCCTTTGAAAGGGGCATCTTAAGGTAAACCCGCTCTAAAAGACCTGTAGAATACGGAAGTTTGTTGCGCATAACTCCCATGTCAGTACAAACAATCTTACACTCTGCAACCTCAGACCAAAGGCCTATCTTCCCCAGTCATCTAGGCATTACAAAAAGACTTCCACAATCTGTTTACAGGGTAAAGTTTATAGGTCCACAGTCCAATAAATTCACCTTGTACAGACACAAATAGGCTTCACAAATGTATTAGTAAGTATTTATGTATTAGTAAATGTTGACCTTAACTAAGATTAATAAATGCAGTAGAAGTACTGGTCATTCTCAGTTCATGTTAACTGATTAAACATTATAAAGTATTATCGAACATGTTTTATACAAGCTTGAGGCTTCTCTTTCTGCAATAATACAGGTGTTTTCCCCAAGTTTTTTTAATCTATGTTTTGCAGTTTTTTAAGCTCTGCTTTCAAGGCTGTGGATCTGACACAGGACTTGAACATTCACCATTACTCTGAGAGCTCTTAAAGGGCCGGCGCTTCTCTTAACATGCCCAGGCACAGCAGCAGCAACTCAGTGCCATTTCTGCCTGCCGAGTCACAATGACATGCTTGCCTGCATGCTGGGGCGAAGCTTGCAGGCCATGTCCCAGTAACCCAGTTTCCCCAGTGTGAAAGTGCCGTAACAGCCCAGCAGTGGCCACTGTGTCATCTGTTACCTAACACACACACACACACACACACACACACACACCCGGAAGGGGTGTACCTGTCATATGCCCTCAGCACTCACCACACTAAATTTCCGCCGAGGTTTCATTTTTGGTCTATTTGTGAGTCACTGTTTGAGGTTTTCTACTAATGAGAACCTTTATTCAGAACCATTTAACATTTAGAGCAGAAAATGGCACTTCGAACTCCCATCACAGTACAACAGATATAAAAGACTGAACAAAGAAAATGATTGAGCCACATTCATAGAGCACGAAAGAGATAAAGCAAGCAATAAAAGACACTTAAAGCCTTCCAAAATTCACCTGTATTATTCTGATGAGATATAATAATGGCCTAATCAGTGAATGGCAACCTCAAGATGAGCCAATCAAGAGCCAGGAAAGTACTAACAACTGGAAGTTTTGGGGGGGAAAGGAGACTCACAGAGGCTTTATTCAAAATTGCCCCTTATACCCTCATCAACTATTCCCTATACATTACTCCACTAATAATAAAAGTCCATTCAATTAACGAATGAAAAAAAGTGTGCAAATTCAGACAATGAAGGCTCTGGAAGAGCTGCGAACGCCATGCGGAATTCATTTGATGGACAATGTATGGGTATTTGCACAATCATTACTGAGGTGAATTATGGGATTGAATGAGTGCACTCAACTATGCCTCCTATGTTTAGGACAACACTATAAATGGCTGCCCCATCAAATAGGGCACTATAAAGTTATAGGACTGCTGACCAATTATAAATTAATCTAAAACACCAGTCTTATTTAATATGCATCACAGCAAAGTTACCAAATGTTTGTAGCTCATTAGCATATCTCTTAATTACATTAAGTGTCCGCTGGCCGATAATCAGAGCATCACTAACATGGCTAATTAATTGATAACTTAATTGATAGCTCATTCACAATCTTTCTCTTTCAATATTCCATCCCTACACACTCACTACAGACAGATCAAACAAACTCATGACGCACTAAAATAAATAATGTTATGCTCATTTACAACAAATGAGTACAAATGAGTTTTCACTTTGAACATGTAGTCAAAATTCCTGTTGCTCTCTTTGAACAAGGCAATATATATGGAAGAAAACTCCAAATCAAGTTAAATATTTCACTTACATGTGACAATAAGACCCTCTCTGAAAATGTGTTGTACAACAACGTAGGAATATGGATTGTTACATGTTTTATATGAGGATGTACATGGAGGTTGAATATGGAGGATTCATCATAAATTTTTTATATATATCTTTCTTGCTTTTTCCGCAATCTTTAATAAAAAAAGAGCTTCCCCTCCCTCTCGCAGTAACATCTCTTCTATTCTCTGATGACGTGTTTGCAAGGGTGAGACAAATTGTCACTCACATGAGATAACAACAGTAGAAAACCACAACAATACAACAATTCAATCATTTTCCGATGTACAAAATCAAGTCACGCCCTACATTTTTTCTTGTTTAAGACGTTTAACTTGGATATACTTTGCAATAGGGGAACAAAGACAAAGCTGACTTTAAGTGAAACACAGCATCTCTTGCTCTTTGTGGGCTTGATAGACCGTAAACAAAGAGAACACGCAGGTAAACTAGGAGGACCAGGATGGAGAGAAATTATTGAAAGAATGAGAGTTGAAAGTTCAGAGTTTTGAAACCAGTTGCACAGGTTTTAATCTAATGTGACATCTGATGGATCTGATACTCTTGTTTAAGGGAGAGCTAAATCTGTTATAAGTGTTGCATAAACTACATGCTTGTTTCATTCAGTCACCTACTTCCAAAAACACTGCTCTAAAAGCTCTTGGATCAATGGGTAAATAATTTGTCAAATAAGGCTGCATTCACACTGCAAGCTTTGGAGCTCAATTTCAATGTATTGCTTAGATCCTAAGATTTTTGTATTTTATTTAGGCCTACATTTTGTACACAGCTGTTCACATTGTTCTTTTATAGGTGGCCAATATCAGATTCCAGTGTGAACAGATCATGGTCGTGAAATGACCCGTATGTGACCCACATGCACCTGCAGTCTGATTGTAGCCTAATTTGAATTGCTCTGTGTTCAGCAGAAGGACAAACAGATCTGAATTTGACCCATGTTTTAACCATCCATCCCTCTTCCACTCTTCTGTTCATTAGCACATTTTCACTCCCAAATCACTTTAAAGAGCAGCAGTGTGCACATCAACAAGGGGTGTGTTTCCCAAAAGCATTGTTAGACAACCATGGTCGCAAGTTCTGTTGAACACTTTTGCAACCATAGTTCGCTTTGGGAAATGCACCCTGGACTAGGTGATGTGCAAGCATTGTAAGGCAGCCATTGGGCAAATCTGGCCAGCATACCAGGTTTGTACTCCTTCTCTTTTTCAAGAAACTCCCAGGGATTTTTTGTGAGCACAGATAATCATAACTTTATTGTAACACTTCAATCTGAAGAGTGGTGCCTTTTTACAGAATAGTGCCGCTATCACTAAATTAGGGCATTATGACAGACAATGCAGGGTGAGCACCATCTGCTGGCCTAACTAATACCCCTTCAACAGCAGCCTTAGTTGTTTCCCCATAAATCTCCCGTCCAGGTACTGACCACCAGGCTCAGGGCCTAGATGAAGGGTGTGTTTGGCGGGTTGGGTATATAAAAAAAACTTTAGCTATAACAAAAAAAGCCTTAAATTCTTTTTTAGCCTTATTTGCTTTGCAATGCTGTACTACAAGTGACGGGAACGATAAGCACAACTTTTAGAAATAAATTTTTTTGTAGGATTTTCAATGCAACAGCTGTTCAAGTGTAAACAAAGCACATCAAAACAAACACTTTTTTGTTGAGGGTTTATTTTGATGACTTGTCACTTTGGTTTCACTTAGGCAACCACAGAACAAAAAATTAAAACAATTAGATTGAGGACTGACAGCTGCTCTCGCGCTCTGCCAAGCATAGACATCTGTGGCTCATGCGCGCACGGATCGAGAGGCCGCGCGCGATGTAGGCTATATCGTATTAAACTACAGACAGCAAAGCCTTTATAGCACTATCTAACAAGTCATCAATACTAATATAGAACTGGTGTCTATTTGTTAACTTTCTCAAGAACAAGCAACACCAAAAAATGAACAAATGAGCGAGTATTTTGGAGTAAAGAATATGAATAATCACCAGAGACTGAGCTTGAATAAATGGGGGGGAGAGAACAAAAAAAAACTGACCGAGTAACAGCGAGCACATCGTCAGCAGTGAACTTTTTATTCCTCTCACCGAAATCCAGGGCATGACGTCACTGCCACCGGCTCATGATTCTCAAGTCATGTGTTACATAACTTGCAGTCTTTTCATAAGTGCTTTTATTTGGGGGGTTATTGTGTTAAAACTTTCAATTGGCATATGGGCATCGGTTAATCAAAGCTTTTTATGACTTCAGTCTATAAGAGGCTGTTAAAGACAGACTAGACAAGATTTTACCCTGCTGTTCCTCTTGACCTCCATTAAAAACACCGAGACGTCACTTCTGTCAATGAATGAATATGTAGGCTATATGCAGACTCACGGAGCGCATAATCTGCCCTCCATCTGACACATAGATATCACAGCAACTATCTTGATTCTTGCAATATGACATTTCAAATGAACAGGAACAAAGTACAGAGACTGTCCTAATCAATTAAGAAACAAAATCATATCAAAGAGAGAGAGAGAGAGAAATCGAATTTATAACCAGAAAGACCAATTTACTCCAATTCTCGCAAATGAAACACTGACGTTCTCTCTGTTGCAACTTTAACTGAATGCTCAAAATGTTCATAGCACCATAACCCCATTATGGGCGCTTGCACCGGTCGCCTTTAACACAATGACACACTTCTTGTGTGCTCTAATTTCACAAACTAAACCAAGCAACAGCCAGCTGTACTCACCTAATCTGAGGCAGCAATGAGAACCCGACTTCAACAGAAAAGTTGCTAGGATCTCCAGCGACGAGACACTTTTGCCTTCCTTGCCGTACACATGAAATAGAGTTACATAACCGGCACCGTTTCTGTGGGCAATGAGTGACTTCCAGAGCGCTTTTTTCATTCACTGATGTTCATTTTCCAACGCACACACCTCACGCTTTACGTCATCAGCCGTCGTCACACCTTAAAAGGAGTGAAGGGGCGTGACCGGACCGGATTCGCCAGAGTCGGTGGAGGGGAGCGCGCACACCTAGGGCTGGTCGATTCTGAAATTTTTGGAATCGATTCCGATTCCAATTCCTGTTTCCGGAATCGACAGGAGTCGATTCCAAGAATCGATTCCCCACTGTTGTTTTCGATTCCTTTTCGATTCTTCTTTTTTTAACAAAATCGATGGTGAACCTAGTTCCGGAGTGACCGCAGGATACAAGGATGTAGAAAGTATCCTTCTCCGAAACTTTATTTGTAAAATGATGATGCGTTTCCATAACTCTGATGAATTTTAAATGATGGATTCTCCTGAAATGGCCCATATAGCCCAGAAGTAATGCGATTTAGCCTAATAAATCAAAAGGATAGCACATTATTCATGGATGTGCATTTATTGCATGTTTAAAACTACATGACATGTCTAAAATGCATGTGCACAGTTAAGTTAAATGACTACATTCAAATAAGTGCTTGCACAGAATGTACGAGGTAAAATAACCACAATATTAACAAAATCAATAATATAAGAGTGCGCAGTTTATTTGTCAATCAGATGCGCGAGCAAGTTGCGTTCATTACTATAGCAACATAGACTCGGTCATTAAGCTGTACTAGGCGCATTTTATTTCTGTTATCAATGGATTAATGAAAATAAAAGAAAATAGAAAATTAAAATAAGACCCTCACATCTGCATCTGTAAGCAGCGCTCAAAACCTACCGTTGTGGATAACAGAACCATTTCACAATTTAAAATTATGGAGTTTTTGTGTGCAAAATGTAGCAAACTTGTCCACGATGCAGCATCACAGAAGGAAACAATGACAATAAACACTATTAAACTAAGTGAAGGGAAGGTATAGTAATAATCAGTGATATGCGTTCTCATATGGCTCGATTTGAACGTTTCATACCATAAAAATAAGTAGTTAGAATTACGTTCTAGTGACGTCATCACACAATGACGCAAAAAAACACTGAATTGCTTTATTTTTAACTCGTAATTTGAAACTAAGTGTTCAAAAGAACCTTTTGCAAAAAATAAATAGACTTCCAATCATTATTAGTAAGCGAGAGACAAGTGAATAAAGAGGAGTCGATTCCCCGAGATGGAATCGATTCCAAACGTTGGAATCGACTCTCGATTCCCAACGCCTTGGAATCGAGGAATCGATTCTTTTTGGAATCGATTCCCAGCCCTACGCACACCCGCAGCGCGTGCTCGCCAGCCCGCCCCTCTCTCTCTCTCTCTCTCTCTCTCTCTCTCTCTCTCTCTCTCTCTCTCTCTCTCTCTCTCTCTCTCTCTCTCTTCCCCAAACGGCTTGAACGGCGGCCAGAGAATGTCATCGGCGGAGAATTAAGGAGGCCGGGTCTAAGTGAGGCAAGCTCTTCGTGTGGAAATAAAGGGGGCGCCTGTGTTACAGATGGGAGGAAAGCCAGATTTAGTAGAATATTACAAATACCGCACGTTAGAGTGGACGATGTTTAAAAAAATAAAGTTGCTTTCGAGTTTCTAAAATGACGTGGGAGTTCTGTAGTCAGTTATGTTACATAAGGACTATTGTTTCATATGGTGTATTTTGCCAGTTTATTTGGCCGAGCCTGGGTTGCTTACGCTGGATGACTTGGAATATTACGTCATCCGTAACCCCCATCTGGACCAACGAGTTTATGCGCGCATGTAGGCTAGATGATGGGGTTAGGCTGTAATGTTTTTAATCAATATTCATCATTGTTTTCGGACGTTTCAGCATCGATAAAATGTAGATTACAAGTTAGTCACTGCGTATGTTTTCAAATCTTTCCAAAAAAAGATTCCAGCAAACACAAGTCGAGTTTGTCTGATGAGGTAACCATGGAAACGCGAGCGAGACCCGTAACTGACAATATTATGCCAGACTCAGCAAAGTTAAAAAAGTATTCTAATGTAAGTATTGTTGAGCACTTTATAACCACAGAACAGGCAGATTGCCTTCCAATTTATTTTCCAATAGAACTTAAAAAAATAAATAAAATAAAAACTCGACATCCAGAAAGCCACTGTATAATTCATACGCTGACCCCCATTCATTTTACATAAACCGTTAAAATTCAGAATTGTTTGCGTTCGACAAAGAAACATAATTCTTCGAAGTGGAAAGATTTCTTTCAAACTGTACAGACATCAGCGGGCGGGCGGGTGCTTAATTGGATCGTGCTGCTGTGGTCTGTAACTAGGTCATGTTAGACAGTGATTGCCATCAGCCCCCGGTTCGCTCAGTGGTGCTTGGTCAATGAAACGCTCAGCTGTGGACCAGAGGCAGAAATCACAGCTGATCCATACTGAGTCACTGTTGTGCAGCCTGTAAATGTCTCACTAATCTGGACGCACACAAACAAGTCATTATCATCCGAAATATTTAAGGAGAAGAATAGAGTAAAAAATAGAGCAGATGCAGTTGCCAGAACTACAGTCAATGCCATTAAATAACAAATGCAGGCAAGTCTAACTCTATCATTGACCTCCTTAGCAAATAAATGTGACCCACACATACACAAAACCAACAGGGTAACACAGGACATTTAAAGGATGCAGTAAACATTAACATACAAAACATAACAAAGAAATCAACATAATCCAAATAAATGTATGGTTTGTGCAGGGAATTTCCCTTTAGGCTAAATTATTTAATGTAGGATACTACATTTAGTTTTGCTGTAAATTATTAAGGTAATTCATATGTTTTATGACCCTAGTCCCCTAAAACATTTTAACACTGTTTTATATAGCCTACAGTACCAGTCAAAAGATTGGAAACATTACTGTTTTAATGTTTTTGAAAGTCTTTCATACAGTCAAAATACAGTAACATTTTGAAATATTATTACAATTTAAAATGGTTTTCTATTTTAATATACTTTAAAATACAATTTATTTCTGTGATGCAAAGCTGAATTTTTTATCAGCCATTATTCCAGTCTTCAGCGTCACATGATCCTTCAGAAATCATTCTCATGCTGGTTTGATACTCAGTTATTATCAATGTTACAAACAGTGGTGCTGCTTAATATTTTTTTGGAACCTGTGATACTTTATTCAGACACCCAACATTTTCTCACATCCACACAATTTATTCGCTATACTTTTGGAAATGGTAATCAAATATGACAATAAACTGTGCTGTCAGAACAAATTAATCTTGACAATGTCAGGTAACTGACAGAAAGTTGGATACAATCAACCAATCAGCTGTCAGCTGTTAACTTTAAGTACAGGACTAGATAATACCAATTTAGGTCAATTAATTACCAAACAATTCTTAACTTTCTTCAGTTTGTGGTGTTAAAGACCACAGTATCAAATAAACAATTAAACAAATCAAGGTTAGGTCAAAGTGTCTGAATAATTTTTGTCCCAAATTCATATCAATTTTACTGAAGAATTTTTGGGTATAATATGTCAAAGTTTATTTTGCTATCCTCACTTATATAAATGAAATAAATATATCTGAAAATATATCTGGTGTCTGAATAATTTTTGGTTTTGACGTATACATTTTTTTATTTACCTAGATAAGTGTGAAAATACTGTGTGGGAAAAGACAGGGTGGCTGGTTCTATAGGCTAGTTTTTAGTAACAGCAAATCTTTACTGATCAGAAATGGCAGTGCCTAAATCAGAATAAAACAGTTTGTCGTGGAGTTACCACTGAATGCTGAGCACAAAAAAAAACATTTTTGCAGTCAGTTTAGACAAATGTGTTTACAAGCCTCAAATAGCATCTGTGGATTATGCTAAATTAAGAATTATTCTTTCTTTCCGTCTCTTATTTTTCTCTCTCTCAGACTAAACTTGAAGTGATCGCTCTGAAAATCCCAAGATAATGTGAGAGAGAAGCCAGTCTCCATGGCAATAGTCGCTAGTCTGTGAATCACCCTTAGTTACTATTGCACAATCAAAATACAGGATGAGAGCCCAAATTGTGACCATGGCAACTTAGCGGATGTGTTCTACTTAGGGAACAGGATTCTGGTTCTGCAGGTTGAGACGGGACTCATACTTTTACCAAAAATATTCTGCAATGTCTGAACCACTTTCTGGCCTTTCATTTCACTTCATATCCCACAGCAGATCTACGCCAAGAGTCACTTGGCTGACTACCAATGTTTCTCATATTCAGCATAAATTCCATCTCTAAATATGAGCAAAATGTAATAAATGAATATATTAAATGTAGTTCAACCATTATGTAACTGTACTGATGTAACGACGTGGCAACTGACCAGCAGCCAAAGAATGAAATCCCATCACACTAACCATTATCTTTAACAGACAGGCACGTCCTCCTACTTTATTCAGCTTTACAGTGTTTATCAGGCATCATCAATAGATTTATATATATATATATATATATATATATATATATATATATATATATATATATATATATATATATATATATATATATATATATATATATATATATATATATATATATAATGTGATATAACATTTATTATAGATTGGGTTATTTTCTATTATTATTATTATCAAACTGTAAATTATCTATAAGTGTCGTTTAGATTCAGTTGGAACACTGTAGAAAATGATTAGTTAACTTAACTTAAAAAAGAGGTAACCAGTTGTCTTAAAATTAAGTAAATAAACTTCATGTTGAAAAATTATGTTGAATTTTCAAGTTCACGTAACTTATTTTTTAAATTATCCCACATGGTTTATTTACTTAATTTTTTTAAGTCACCTGAACTGATGGGTGCCTGTTTGCATTAGTTTATATGATTTATGTACACTGTAAAAAATGTTGGTTGTTTTTTTGCTGGTTTAACTTAAAAAAGTAAGTAACCTGGTTGCCTTAAAATTTTGAGTGTATTGAAATTAAAAATTTGAGTTGATACAATGAAGGAAAATAGTTTAATAAATAGAAACTCAAAATATTATTGTATCTGAACCACATAAAAAATGTGATAAATCATGAAAATAGCACTATTTGGCATGTTTCACTGCGTCATCAGAAATGAAACAAACACAATTACCCAATATGCTTACAAAATCTTTAAAAAAATGTTTTAATAAAGGTTGTCTAATTTCAAAAAATGTTCATTGTATTAACTCTTATACTCATTGTATTATTTTTAATTTCAAAGAAGTCAAAATTTTAAGGCAACCAGGTAACTTTTTTTCTAAATAATTTTTTACAGTGTACAGTGCAACGAATCTAAATGTGTTTGTTGTATGTGTGTAAGTCTGTAATGTCCGAGACTTTCTTGACCTCAATAAGGCCATGTATTGTCTGAATGTAGAAAGCCACACAGGAAATAGGGAGGATTATACAACATCCTCTCACCTCTCTGCATGTGTGTTTACACGACGGGAGTGAGTCACAGAGAATAATAGGGGAAGATTGGTGCACATACACATACCCACCCATAAACTCAAGTACGTATGCACACTCACAGATTCATATACACATAGACCTGGATTAATAATTATAATGATGACGCATAAATGGGTGAAATATCTCCGTCATCTCTGTGTCTGGGGAGGTGGCGTTGAGGAGAAAGAGTGAGCGAAGCAGAAATAGACTAGTGCTTCTATCTTCTGTGTTGATTTCAGGTCAGGACTGCATTGTCGGAGGAACAGTTGGATAACAGCTATCCTTGCCCTATTTATCTGTAATGGCCCCCCATTGTGGAGCGAGAGCTGCTGTTGCTTTCGATGAGACCTGTTTTTCATTCATTCCTCTTCTCCTCCAGTTTCCCCTCAGTTCTTCTCTCTTCTGTGTGCCACTGTATTATTGCACTGATATTAACACACTTGTGACCTCTGCTCTCCATATCCACTGTTATCGAGGCTGTGTAGACCGTATGGGTCCTTTTTTAGAAACATCCAGATCTTGCAGTAGGGTGAGCTCCTATTGCTCTGTTGCAGGAGAGCAGATGTGATTTAGCAGGACATGTGATTTACATACTGTAACATGCTTTAGGTAGCCTTTGTTAAGAAGCGTTGTTATTTGTCAAGTGCTAAAGTCACAAACTTAAAATTTTATTTATATAATTTTTATATAATAAGTTTTATTATATGCATTTTAATCTTTAATTAAAATAACTTCCCCTCCCTCTTGCCTCATCTCATGTCTTCTCTTCTTCTCACACTGTAAAAAAAAAGTTGTTTTTTGTTGGTTTAACTTAAAAAAGTAAGTAACCTGGTTGCCTTAAAATTTGGATTTTATTGAAATTAAAAATTTGAGTTGATACAATGAAGGAAATTTGTTTAATAAATAGAAACTCAAAATATTATTGTATCTGAACCACATTAAAAAAATGATAAATCATGAAAATAGCACTATGAGCACATGAGGCATGGTATGCGAATTTGGCATGTTTCACTGCATCTTCACAAATAAAACACACACAATTACCATATGCTTGCAAAATCTTTTAATAATATTTGAATAAAGGTTGCAGATTCTCAGAAAATGTCATTGTATTAACTCAAATTTTTTATTTCAATGAACTCAAAATTTTAAGGCAACCAGGTAACTTATTTTTGAAATATTTTTACAGTGTATAAAATAAATAAATACTTTTATTTTCTACTAAAAAATATTTCCTTAAATACACCCTGTGGTGAAAATCAAGTTTTTATCGGCCAAGTTTTAATGTTGTTTATATATATATGTCTATGACAAACATGCAAATTCATAAGTCAATACAATTGTTGAGTATTTTCTCTTTAAAACTGCAGTAAACATAAAAACTCAAAAATCTAAAAAAATATGATTTGAAATCACTGGTGTTTCTGAAGTCACAAACTGTCTAGTAACCAATCACCAGTGGGCTGTCAGGGTGTGGCCTTCTCTGCTGGCCCTGTCAAAATCATATATATATATAGTTACGATTATATTTCCAGAAAGAATGTATTTATTTACCCCACGGTACGCTACTCATATAATCACATATATGTGCAGGTGTGTTTTAGCATATCATTAACTATGTTGCAAAGCAGAGGGGTCATAAGAGAAGCTAGGTTATCCCAGTATATTTTTATTATTTATTACATTATATTATTTAGCACATAGCGGGTGAAGGATATATGATGCATATTACAATGTGATGAGGAATCTGCATTTCTCCACTGCGGTTCTGAGCACATGGTTTGTGAAACATTAGCCATTACATATTAGCTGTTTGATAATGTAATCAAGCAAAAGGCTAATCACATCAGTTACCGTTATGCGGCTGACACTGTTGAGAGCGACACATAAAACGAATTACCATTCTGATACATCAGCTGAATAAGAAATCTCCCCTAAACCCTCAATCACTGTTCCCTACGTTAGTCCACAAATACAGTTCACTTGAAGGCGTTAATGAAAACGAGTGAGTGAATTCGGACAGCCATTGAGTGTACATCTGCTGTACTCCTGCACTGTAAAAAAAATATTTAGAAAAAAAGTTACCTGGTTGCCTTAAAATTTTGAGTTCATTGAAATTAAAATTTTGAGTTAATACAATGAACATTTTTTGAGATTCGACAACCTTTATTAAAATATTATTAAAAGATTTTGTAAGCATATTGGGTAATTGATTTATCCATTTTTTTATGTGGTCCAGATACAATAATATTTTGAGTTTCTATTTATTAAACAAATTTCCTTCATTGTAGCAACTCAAATTTTTCTCAAAATTTGAAGGCAACCAGGTTACTTACTTTTTTAAGTTAAACCAACAAAAACCAACACATTTTTTTTACAGTGCATTATTGCGGTGCAATGTGGGATGGCTGTTCCTTCAAATAATGCCCTATTTGAGGGTATAGTGGGCGATTTCAAGCCTGACAAGCCAGACCCACATCAAGATGCTTGGTCTGGAAACTCACCATTGACAGCTCAATCCGAGGGGCGGGATATATGGTTGTCTTTCAAACTCCCTCTGCACACGATAGGATAGCGCTACAACCAACCAGAGCAACGAAGGTGAAGCAGAGCTCGCTGATAGATTAAACATTCACCGTATCCGGTCGGCAAAACTCCCAACACATATTCCTTTCTTAAGAATGACTTCAGTGCTGTTGTTTGTTCTTTTCTCAGAGAAAAGCTTAACTCCAAGTCTTCCAGAGTCGCGGTCAAAGCTGATTCGAATGACCGCTGTTCGCCAGTTTCTGTGTTTACTAGAAGCACGCAAATGCAAATCTGGCGTCATTATGTTAAGCCCCGCCCACGGACTCTATACACGATGTGATTGGACTGTCAAGAGTTTGGCATTTACAGCTCAGATGGGTATTGAGAGTTGCTAGACGACACTCGTGGGAGGATTAGATTTGCTGCCGCTAGGGTGCATCTAGATTTCTAGGCTAGCGATTTCGGATTCAGCCATCGACTTGAAGACAAGTCTGTCCTGTGTGAGTGAGTGGAGGCGGGGCCAATTTGCATATTAAAGGATCCACATATACTAAATAAAGCAAGGATGTAGAGTTAAATTATAGATATTTTAAGGCATATATTTTTTTAAATATGTCATTATGGTGATCAAAGATGAGTTTTGAGGTTTACAATTATTGACTACATGGGACTTTTAATGAGGTCCACACTGGTTTGTTCCTTCTACGTAGTCGTCATCAGCAGAAAATAAAACCTTATAGAGGTTTTACAGGTTATACGTTGTGTCCAAAAATGCTCTTTTGTCATGACCATAAACATAGCATAGCATATCATATTTTATTGCTTAAACATGAACTTCTCTTCTTGTGTTCTATTATGTAGAGTTCAGTAGTGTAGTGTTCTGCTGTCAGCAGTTCTATAGTGTAGAATTACTCACTTGGGCTGCACAGCTCGCAGAGGGGGTGGAATGAAAGAAAGTGTGGCCAGAGAGAACGGCAGAGCTGGAGGGGAAACCAGGATATTCTACTAATTCTCCTTTTCCACTCTTCCTCTTCCACTCAGACATGCTCTCAATATTTCCGCCTGGATGTTTCTCTTCTTTCCTTGTGCCCCTCCCCGGCTTCACCCCCAAAGACATTTAACTTTTTTTTCCCTTCTTCTGTTTTTCAGTCTCTTATTTTCTGGCTCAGTCTGCATTAGCAGATGGTGTGTTAAAGCCTTCATTCCTTCCACTACCGGCTGTACTGATGAAAAATAACACTGTGAGAATCTATCCAAACCAGAACCCATTCATGAACTCATTAAAAACCAAAGCCATCCTTGGGGTTAGTGATTTGATGTAACTAGACACAGGCTGTCTCAAAGAGCCTTTTTGTTTGTATAATATGAAAAATATATGCCACTTTATTCTGAAGCCACTTTTCTTAGAACTGCTCCAATTGTTACATTTCTTTACTTCTTTCATTGCACATTTTTGTAGCTGAGTCACCGGTTCTTCGCTCTGGATTTGAAACAGCGGCACTAAATTCTCTGGAGATGTATCTCTTAATCCAGGGGCGTAGCACCAAATTTTGGGCCCTGGGTACAAACCATCTTGCTGGGCCTCCGTACCATGTACATGTATGTATAGAAAACTGACTTCTAAGGCCCCCCCCCTGCCTCGGGCCCTGGTTACTCAGTACCCTTTATCTCCCCAGTCCCACGCCCCTGTCTTAATCTATATAGCCAAACCTAACAGCAGGCTAGTTTTTATACAGCATTTCCTTTTATTTATGTTACCTATTCACTGCTTTAGGTATAAAAGCTTGAATGATTTTAAAATGACCATAAATTTAGATCTCAAAGCATCGCTTATAAATTTGGTCTCGTCTCAAACATGGGTGTTTTTTTTATTTTTTATTAAAACAACACACACATCCCCTGTCTTTGGACGCAGCTTCCTGTGTTGACTTGACCTGTGTTGCTCACACTTGTCTAAACTGGGTTAAGAAGTGAGTGCAGAAACTTCTCAATGATCATTTCGCTAGCCTCCATCACTGTCCCTAGCTTAGGCCGCTTCGCTTGTCAAACATGATCACAGCAAATTTCCACTTGATAAATGTGCAGAGCTGTAGCTACCACTTCTTATATTCAAGACAGAGCAGGACATGTGTTGTCATGAGGAATTTCTATTTTAAGTGTATAATAATGTAAGCGTCAACCTGTTAGCTCTCACAGATAACCATTCAGGAGAAACAGTAGAAGGGTTCAGGACTCAGTTTATTCAACGCCGATTTCATGTTACCATCAAATATTTGTGATTCATTAAAAGATAAAACAAGCATGGATCAATCTACATCAATATTCTGATTACATATGTGATATAATTAATGAATCCCTTTCAATCATATTATTTTAAAACGGGGCACAAAGAAAAAAGTGTGTTCAGAGGGCTACGCTGATCCAAAATATAGCACAGAACGTATGAACTCTTCTCCCACTCAGCATGTCAAACTAAATTATAAAATGTTATATAATACTATTTGAAAGGAGAGTTCCAAAGCTTTAATTGATAACTAAAACATGAAATGACCTTGGATTTTTTTTTTTACTTAATCTCACAGACATACACTAGCTTTAACTCACCAACTTTCTATGATGTTTGTGTAAAAATACAAGGGAAGACATTGAAATGTAGAGAACAACAGCTTGAATCCAGTTTTGAATCCGCTGATTTCATTCATTGACTAGACTGAAAAGGGGCAGATAATGACACACAATGAACTTCCATGAGAACAGCTAGTTTTCTCAACTGCCTTGTATAGCCCTGCACAAAAACACAAAATCAACATCTAAAACCTTCTGACACAACCTCCAGCCAGACATAAAGATGACCTCGGCCATAGCATGAGATGAAGAAGAAATCAGGCATCTTCTCTCTGATAGGCTGAGACACTCAGGGGAAAAGTAAACACACACACACACAGAGATGGTCACTCCATTATGATATTTTGGTTCAAGAAGGAATAAGACAGAGCGTCATGTGTGTGTTCCCATCTCTCCCAGCTGCTTTCCAGTTTAGGTTAATCCTGTTTTCCCTCTCTCCATTGGCGCGATCCTTCATTCCATGCAACGTAAACAAAGAGTGCCAGAACCACATGGACGGCAAGCACAGCAACAATGGCAGCATAGAAATAGCTGTCATTGCTGGAGTAACCCAAAGAGGCTGTGAAGAAAAGAACAGAATTAAGGAGAAATTATGGTAAAAGCAACCCAGCAACTGAGGACTTGTTCAAATGGCTTGTTAGTGTAACATATATATATTTAGCAATGGGATTATTGTATGGACTGTCCAACAATATACAGCACAACAACAGTTTTAATGAGGATAATAATAATAATAATAATAATAATAATAATAATAATAATACGTATCATTACTGTTTAAATACATGAATATAGTTGGAAGCAAAATACCTTCAAAGAGAAAAGACTTTGATGCAAAATACAGTCCGATAGGGAGAGTTATCATCAGAATAGTGAAAAACAATAATGTCTTGAGCACAGAGACAAGAGAACCGTCATTCCTGAATGAATTAAAGAGAAAGAAAGAGACAAGTAGAGATTAGACAAAATCATTTTAAATTATTTGGAATCATCAATTGCACCAATGACATTAACGATATTATATGTAAATGTTTATTTATTTGCAATCTGTTAGTTTCGTGCCCTTGGTGATTTTGATGTGTGGTCACGTGCAGTCTGAGCAGAATAAGCACATCTACTATCTTACCCTCTGAAATCCGGCGCGGTTTCGGGAATGGACCCGACGTCTGTCTTGTAATTTTGCATTGTGTGTTTTTATTCATAAAAAGACGAAAACACCTGAGAGGAACTTATTTGCTGATAATTCCGTGCTGCGACATCTTGAATTACTTGCGCTTCCGGGTCTTTGTCACATGATGGATAATCACGATCATGAGTCACAGTTGTGTGCACTTTTACGCATGTCCACTAAGGGGCGCCGCAGTACTGCGACGTGTTTGGTTTCAAGTAGTAGCCTAGTATAGGCTACCCGCAAACTATCTAGACCAGTGGGTTTCAATTACACCCATTTTAAATGTTGTAAGGCTTCTTTTAACACACCTTATTCCAAACAAAAACTCGTTAGCATTAACGACACTGAGAAGGCCTATGTCAAATAAAAGAGACAAAAAAGTGCATTACTGTGTCCACAGACCACAGGGCCAGCACTAAAAACCACTAGATGTATTGTTTTGTCGCCTTTTTTCCTTTTTTTTCCTTTAAAAAAAACGAACTAACATCTAACGCTTAAGAGGAAAAAATAATAATTTATGGACATTTGACTCAAAACCTTAGTTACTGAGATAGCCTAGTCATTGTGTTTTTGACAACCTCCCTAGATCACATCAAGGCCCTATACATTTTATATAAATAAAAACAAAATCCTATAATGTAAGCTAATTAAATTAATTATAGTAATACAAAGAATAATCTCTCTAAACAAAATTAAGAACACTCCACTGAGCTTTCAAAAAAAAAAAGTTTATGCCTTTTTATACTGTAAATACTTTAAGTGTAAGTGAAATAATTTTATGCACTGTAAAATCCAACAGTGATTCTAACACTTTTTACTTAACTTTACAGGGGTGTCCAAACATTTTTAAAAGGGAGCCAGATTCGATGTTGTGGACACACATGGGGCCAGCTCCATATAATATAACAATAGGCTATATATAAAAGTACATTTTTAAAAATGTTTTTAAAGAAGTCTCTTCTGCTCACCAAGGCTGTATTTATGTTTTAGAAATACAAAAAATGCTGTAATATTGTGAAATATTATTAAAAATAAAATAACAGGGTTTTTTTAGGATTCTTTGATGAAAGTTCAAAAGAACAGCATTTATCTGAAATATAAAGCTTAATTCTTACCGACCCAAAACATTTAAATTGTAGTACAATGTTACAAAAGCTTTTTATTTCAGATAAATACTGTTCTTTTGAACCTTATATTCATCAATTAATTAAAAAACAACAACAACAACAACAATAACAAAAAATGTACACAACTGTTTCAACATTGATAATAATCATAAATGTTTCTTGAGCAGTAATCATCATATTAGAATTATTCTGAAGGATCATGTGACACTGAAGACTGGAGTAGGATTAGATATTATTTTATTGAGTAATACAAAATTCAGCTTTGCCATCACAGGAATAAATTATATTTTAAAATATATTCAAATAGAAAACAGCTATTTTATATTTTAATAATATTTCACAATTTTACAGCTTTTTTATTTTTTATTTCTAATAACATGCAGCATTGGTGAGAAGAAGAGACTAAAACTTTTTTTTAAATCTTGCCATTCTAAAACTGTGTGTGTTTATGACAAAAATATAGTCTGTAATTTGGCCTTTATTACTCATTTAATACATGTTTACATAACTTTAGATTATTCATTGTACCTATCCCTATATGAGTTAGAAAAGTCCACACGTAGCATTTTTATCCCTGTGCGTGCCATAACACTGTCTGACGCACCCACCGCTAGTTTCACTTAGCACAAAGACTGGAAGAAAGCGGCTCCAGCTAGCCTACTCCTCAATAAGTTACAAAATAACGCCAACATTTTCCTATTTACATGTTATGATGTTGTGAAGGTGTTTTTTTTTTGGAATAGGTTTTTAAGTCATCTTAAATGACCAATTGTTAATACAAACATAAACATTTCAGAGAACATCACATAAGCTGACTTAAATTCTTAAATTGATGTTAATTTTTCTAAAATATTTTTGTTTGAACTCAGCATTATGGTGATTAAGTGTTCCCCTTGGTTGGGGGATTTCACTTAAATATCATTGTAATTATCTTTCTATTGATGCAGTGATGCAACAAGAAATCACAGTTAATTGGTTTCAAAGAAAGAAACCAACCCTGAAACTTAATTGGGTTGATATAATCCCTCTGTAATTGATCATGCTTGAGTCACACACAGACTTCAACATTCAGCATGAAAAACACAACAACAGTAACAATTAGGCTACATTTTTAATTTAATTAAGTAAATTATCAAGTACTCTCAGTTCTTTTTTCTAACTAGCATTTACTATTCCTATTTACTTGTTGTTTTAAAGCCATCGGTCTGCATGTGTGTGTGTGTGTGTGTGTGTGTGTGTGTGTGTGTGTGTGTGTGTGTGTGTGTGTGTGTGTGTGTGTGTGTGTGTGTGTGTGTGTGTGTGTGTGTGTGTGTGTGTGCGTGTGTGTGTGTGTGTGTGTTTTTAAGTCTAATTAGATTTTACAGTGTATGTATGCCTGATATGGCACTGCTAAAGCACTGGAAATGTCTTTGTAATAACATGGACAGAAGATCTCTTTAGAAAAATTTGAAAATGTCAATATTTCTTTCCTTTTTTATTTAAATAGACAAAACCAGGGCTGGCTTTCAAAGATTTCACTGCATTTTTGGCTTTTAGTTTAGTTAAGGTTGGGCTTGGCCCCTTAGTTTCATTGAAAGGAACTCTTAATGCTTACCAAGACATTCTGGACAATTTCATACTCCCAAAATTGTGGGAACAGTTTGGGGATGAACCCCTCCTGTTCCAACATGACTGTGCACCAGTGCACAAAGCAAGGTTCATAAAGACATGGATGAGCCAGTTTGGTGTGGAGGAAGTTGACTGACCTGCACAGAGTCCTGACTTCAACCCGATAGAACACCTTTGAGACAAATTAGTGCGGAGACTGCGAGCCAAGACTGCTTGTCCAACATCAGTGACAGTGCCTGACCTCACACATGCACTTCTAGAAGAATGGTAAAAAATTCCCATAAACACACTCCTAAACCTTGTGGAAACACTTCCCAGAAGAGCAGAAACTGTTAGAGCTGCAAAGGGTGAGACAGCTCCATAATATACCCTACGGATTAAGAATGGGATGCCATTTAAGTTCATGTGCATGTAAAAAAATCTAAAAACCCTTAGTATGGTATGCTTTTATTCCACTGAGCTTGAAAACACAGTTATCCCTTTATGTGTGTGGTAGATATGGCACTGCTAGAGCATCAAGGTGAATAATTCCAGCAATTCTTAGAAAATAAGTGCTCTGGAGAATCTTGTGTCAGGTCATCTTCAGCTGCTCCTTTTAGTCAGCGCTTTTAGTGTCTGGAGAAGTGATGAATATCCCTCAATGATAGGAGCAAGAGTGTGTGGCATATGCAGATTAAATCAGGGCAATCAGGGAAAGTAATAGGGGTTGAGAGAGTATGGATGACATATGATGTTCAGAGGCAAGATGTTCAATGGAGGCAAGATACATCAAGTTAAGAATGACAGGACTAAAACGAAAGACAAAGATGTAGTTTAGTTCTCAACACCACTGCATGCAGACTACTCAGATTGAAAATGCCCACTCTGATTGTAGGGAAATACAGAATATGATGTAGATATCTATCAAAAATATTTACTAAAAAAAACATACAACATTTTGCAAACGTAAAAACATACAATTCTATATACATTAATTAAGCATGCATCATTGTGTTACTCTAATGAGCATCAGTCTTATTTTCCTTTTTATAACTGCAAAAAAATGTTTACAGTCTATAACTTGGAGACACACTACCTGATATGCAAAGCATCCATACACAAAGAATTTACAAAGGACACAGAGCATCAAAACATATTTTTCAATGATGGTTGCCATGGTATCGGCCATCTCTATAGGAACTCAAGAGCAGACAGACTCGACAGTCTGCAGCAGTCTTATTTTCTCTGGGTTTTAAGCTCAAGTCACAAAAATGTAAAAAAGGCTGATAACCACTCCGTTTGTTCAGGAATGTTCATTCTATATCAGTCATACAGACCCCCACAAACCAATAGATAGGGTACGACGGTGCTAAAGGCACACCTAATATATATATATTTTTTTTACGTAATTGCCTTCTGTAGAGTTGCTTATAGCTAAATTGAACTTGTTTTGTAATTGATAAACCTTGCAACACAGACACAGTTGAGTTGAAACAACATTAAAATAAACTGAGCAGAATAATTACATTGTTATCTTTCAAGAGAAACTTTCTAGATGAAATTGGATTAGTTTCATGATGAATTTTATAACATCAACAATGTTATTTTCTTGTTTAATACGGTGAAGATGCTTAGGAACAATCTGTATTATATGAAGCACTATATAGATAAATGTGACTTACTTTTGTTTTAATGTCATATAAATGTGTGTGGTGGCTCACCAAAAGGCCCCAGTACTGATACAATCCAATTAAGTCTGACAAGATTCCAAAGCATGCTGCTAATATTCACGTTGTGCTACGCTTTTAGAAATAAAAGGTACAAAAGCTGAGGCGGTACCCTTTCAAAAGTTACACCTACCTACATATTGGTACAAAAAGTGTACATATTAATATCTGTACATGGTACATATTAGAACACTATTAGAAGGGGACCATCCCAGTGACAGCTTTTGTACAATTCCTTGAGTGTAGTACTAAAAATAATAAATAATAATAATTAAAAAATAATAATAATTCATGATCCCAACCTTTTTCTCAATAGCGAAATTACAGACAGGCACACAGTGATTAGTTTTTATGAACCCTTAATTTTTGGCGTCCGGGAAAAAAGTTTATATTTAAAGGAACAGTCCATCGTTTTTAGAAATAGGGCTTATTGAACTTCTTTCCTACATTTAGATATGTGGGCAAATGTGCACAAGATATGTGCACTTTTGTCTCAGCAGTGCATGCATTGTTTTAGTTTGGCAGAATCGCCGCTAGCTTAGCTTAGCATAATGAATAGAATCATATGTTGCCAGCTAGCATGTCCTGGTTTTTCTATTTCTAAAAACGGTGGAGTGCTCCTTTAAAGGTCCCATGGCATGGGTTGTTTTATTGTTTTATAATGTGTCTTGGGGTGTAGCCTACTTATATTGTTAGTATGGTTTTTACATCAAAAAATGTCATAATTTAGAAATAAAAAGCATTTTTTCTATACTGATATTAGCCCTCTGTTTAGAATGCTCTGTTTCAAGAGGCGTGTCTGCTGTGAGTCGTCAGTGAAAACACCCACTGTTGTGATTGGCTGACATCTTTACATTTGAAATGAGAGTGCGGAGGGTGGTTTAGTCAGGCGCGAGCTTGAGCAGCTGCCAGTCGAGAGAGAGAGAGAGAGAGAGAGAGAGAGAGAGAGAGAGAGAGAGAGAGAGAGAGAGAGAGAGAGCTGGGGAAAGATTGCTGAGGAAGTGTTATTGTACCGAGTTTTTAAGAGCGCAAGTTTATTTTGTTTGTATCTGAGAGCTCTGAATAAACACGAGTGAACTTTGCAATGTTATTTCTCTCACAAAATGCTTTCACCACAACTAACAACAAACACGACATCGACATGAATACAGTAAGAGCTTCTGTTGAGCATAATGAGCAACGTCAGTCAAACGTGTGATTGACCAATCCGAACATTATAAAGAGTGTTCTTTGAATGCTCTCTGTAGTTTAATCATTTAAATAACAGATTGTTTCATGCTGCTAACAGAAAAGAGGTGAAGTTGATGGTTTTAGTCACTTTCTTGATTCACTGATGCATCAAGACGGCCAGCAGAGGGACTGACAGTATTAAATGATTAAGAAAGAAAGTCTGTGTGAACTTGAATAATTCGCTACACATCAGAAATCCCAGATCAGGCATTAATGAACACTGTTACTCACTGTTTGTGGCGGTGCTTTTGAATCCATATGGTAAAGCCTGTGCTGACATCGCGACTGATAAACTGAATCCATTCTCTACTAATTCTCTGGGCGGGCAAAGCAGGGGAAGGGGCGGAAACCTTTCCTGGTATGACGTCATAACAGGAGAATTCATGATCAGCTCCTCTGAGCTCTCATCTTCTCAAAGGCAGAGAAAGACAGCCAGATCTCGTTTTTAAACTGATCAAAATTTCTAGCGACTTAGGGACAACATTCAGGCTAGGGGAACTCCTATTAATGTTGAAAAACCTCATAAAATAAATATTTCATGCCATGGGACCTTTAAGATTTGTTTAAATGAATAGTGCTCATAAATGGATGAGATAATATTCTCATTTGAAATGAACTAGAGACTTCGACACAAAAACGGTATCCGATACGTCACAACTTTACAAGCGGGTCATCATTACACAAAATATATTACTAAGTTAATACTTCCAAATCACTTCAGCAAAGTTTGTACCATATTCTTAAAAAACATAAATTAATTCAATAAACATACTGTAATTAACATTAGTTCATTTTAAAAATACTGAAAAGGGAATGAATAAGATTCTGAAAGCTTCTTACACAGGATATAAAATATAATATGGCTTTACAGTATTACAATAAAATATATTTTATATGATTAATATAATAATTTTAAATGTTATGGTTTTATTTTAAATATAGGTGGACAACCAACATAATAAATTATATAATTTATGAATTATTATAATCGAATTCTGACCTTAAAAGTCAGCCAGGTATTAATTATTAGTTCAAATTCAATGATAGTGCCTGTGGCCCCAGCAATAAGGACGCTTTTCACCCCAAATACCTTACTTTTATATATTCTTCAGTTGAAAAAGCAATCATTTAATTACTTTGAACAAAACTGTGTTTGAAAGAAATCTTTGTTTCGAAATATATTTGGTAATTTTATCAATTCTAATTTGCTAAATAACCCAGAAACATTTAAAAAACCTTAAATATTATATAAACCTAGTACAGAATTGACTTTGTTTTTCTGCCCCCGATCAGAGCGGCGAATGTTTCGAAAAGCGCTGTGATGATTTGATGCAATCTAGTGGTTAAGAAGAGAGAGAGAGAAAAAAATGCGTATGTTACCCTGGTGCACCTTTAGACCTGTTGTATCCTTATATTGTGGTTGTTAGGTAAATGAGGAGAGATCTGCTAGAAAAGAGTGTGTGTTACTCCGCCCTTATACATGTTGATCTCTTTCACATTGTTATTGGTTCCCGCCGGTGACTGTTTACTCTTTATGGCTTCTGTGTTGTACCTGGAACTTTCAGTGAACAGCGCTCTTGGGGTGCAGAGAGCGCGAAGAATCTGTTTGTACTCTTGCCTAAAGTTCTGGTTGAGCAACCCGTAGACAACAGCATTCAGACAGCTGTTGAAATATGCCATGAAGTAGCTGGTAACAAACAGCCACTCCGGGATATTCGGCGCCACTCTTGCAGGGTTAACCGCCACGGCGAGCCCAATGAAGTTCAGGGGCGCCCAGCACACGGCGAACAGCACGAACACCACAAACATGGTCAGGAAATTCCTCAGGTCAGCTGCTCTGACCTTTGGATGGGGCCGGACACGACCTTTAACCCTAATCACCAATGTCCATATGCGCAGGTAGCAGAAAGAAACCACACCCAGCGGGACAAGGAAGTGGATCAGAACAACGCAGACTGTATAAGAGGAGCTTGCTGTCTGGGCGAACGTGCAGGAGAAGATGCGTGGGTCGTATTTTAGGGAGCCCACAAGGAAGTTGGGCACGGTGGCCAGAGCTGTTAGCATCCAGGTGAGCAGCAGGTACAGGCAGGTGTTCCGGCGCGAATACAGTCGGTCGTAGCGGAGACTGTGGCAGATGTAGCAGTAGCGATTGATGGCGATAGCCGTGATGTTGAAGACCGAACCGATCACGCTCAGCCCCATTACAAACCCACTCAGCTGGCAGTGCAGGGAGCCCATTGTCCAGTCATTATGAAAGATGGCGGCCAGAGCCAAGGGGTAGGGGTACAGCGCCACCACTAGGTCAGCAACAGAAAGACTTACCACAAAGATATTACCTATGAGAGAAGAAAAAGAGAGCGACATATTCAAAGGTGCGGTATTCATGACAATGAAAGCCATACTGTAAGTTGATGAGTTGATGTATATGTGTTTTAACCCCTTACCTGCCACCCTTTTTTAAAATTGCCTTCTTTCCTATCAAATATTTTAGTAATCATCCTAAAATAAGTATCATTCTTAAAGGGATAGTTCACCCAAAAATACAAATGTGATGCTTATCTGCTTACCTCCAGTGGCCAGTGCATCCAAAATGTAGGTGTCTTTGTTTCTTCAGTAGAACACAAATGAAGATTTTTAACTTCAACCGTTGAGTCTGCCAGTCATAATGCATGTGAATGGGTATCAACTCTATGAGTAAAAAAATAAAAACATGCTTAGACAAAATGTACAAATACCCTGCTGCTCGTGACGATCGGTTTCTGTGAGAAACACAACAGTATTTATGTTATTTTTTTACTTCATATCCAGACAAATCTCATCTAGTGTTCCCATCCGCTATTACTTCCGCCTGGTAAGGTCAAACTGGTGCGATCATATATAGATCTCTCATTAGTGCCTGTGCGGATAGGCCAAATGAGGTTTTTCATATTAATATATATCTATGATTGTGTCAGTTTGACCAGACGGAAGTAATGATGGATGGGAACACCAGATGAGATTCGTCTGGATATGAGGTAAAAAAAAATAACAAATACTGTTGTGTTTCTCACAGAAACCAGTCGGTTTGCGTCTAAAGACATCAATGTGTCGTCATGAGCAGCAGGGTTTTTTGTGCATATTGTCTAAGCATGTTTTTTTTTTACTCTCATAGAGTTGATATCCATTCACATGCATTATGACTGGCAGACTGCAACGGTTGGAGTTAAAAAATCTTCATTTGTGTTCTACTGAAGAAACAAAGACACCTACATTTTGGATGCACTGGGGGTAAGCAGATAAACATACAATTTTTATTTTTGGGTGAACTATCCCTTTAAGCTTACGATCTCAAAATTCATCCTGTGAAAACCATTTGGAAATTGGATGTTGCGTTATCATGGAAACAGTACACCAAATTCTTCTAGGGCTCCTCCCCTTGTGGGCAGTGTCAGGTTTCATATTATAAAATTAGGTCCACTTTGTTTCCTTCAACGCTCATTTTTTGGGGGCCGACAGCTTATAAAAACTTATTTCTGTGCTTTTTTTTAGCTTGTCTGCTGTACACCTTGTTACATATCAGATTTTAGACATTGTTCTGTTTTTTTTGTCATAAATCAGAAACAATAATGCGGCTGGATTGTCCCTGTTGTGGGCGTGGCCTAAATGTGCTCTGTCTCTGTTGCATAGATGTAATAAAAACAGACATTCCGACTTGAAATCAAGAATCAAGGGTTTATAAACTTTATAAACAGGGTCATTTTTATAAATTCAGCTTTTTTTTTTGTCTTGTGGACTATAAGCATCTTTAATGTAAAATATCTTATTATTAAATAAAAAAATAACATGCATTTTGTATGCAAGGGGTTCACATATTTTTTTCTTGGCAACTCATTACTCATGACAACTGCATGGGCAACCGAAACCCAATAGAAAAAAAATATTTAGTACTTAAAGGGAAAGGTCACCCAGAATAAAAGTTCTGTCATTATAAAGAAAAGAGTACACAACACTTTTTTTCCCATACAATTTTCTTTTTTTCTGAGACATGAGGTAACGCCATGAGGGTGACCCCCCTGGATTTGATCTATTTGTATCATGAGGTGGATCACATGAGCTCCACTCTCTGCACTGTCATATTATGTCATTGTACATTTGCATGGAGTTGAACTCTGCTCAACTGTGTTGCGTCGCCAACGGTCTCTGTATGTCGCTTCAAATCACCAACTCTCATTGAAAATGAATGACTTCCGGTTGCTTTGTCGCTGCAAATCGCTGTCAGTGTGAACGCCCTTCAGGGGACCACAAGGACTGCCGTGTACAGGAAGCCTTTGCCTCTTACCATATGAGGGACAATGAGTAAATGCGTCTCGTTGTATCCATCAGTAAACCATTACTAAACATTATTACTATTACCTTTTTTTCTTCAACTTATATATCCTTCTAAATTGTGTTTATTCTGTTAATACTTGCATATTTATCCACCTTTATTTTACTTTGCATTTATATTTATTTTAGACAGATAGCTATTTTACTAAGGGAAATTAGGGTGAAAGAGCAGTCAGACAAAAATATACAGAGCCCCTAAAGGGACATGGCGGAGGAAATAAAAAATGAGATGAGATGAAAACTTATATGTCAATGCTTTTGCATTCTCGCGGGGAATGCAGAGAATTTGTTCCTGCCATCTCATATTTTTTTCCATCAACATGTCCCTTTGAGGGTACTGTGAAAAATACACAACTCTATCACATAATACATTAAATAAATTATTAAAAATAAAGACTTTAATTTAATCTTTAATTAAAAGCTAAGCAAATGATTTGACAATAAAGAAAAACTGAAAAAAGGGTATTTGAATTGGAGAAAGAAAGTAAAAGGATGCACTGACTCTTCTTGCTCAATAAAATCAGCAAATAGAGATGATTGCATCTCTGAGAGTATATGTGCTTTTAAAAAAAGTGTGTGTGGGAGCTAGACAGAGAGCATCACAACTGTGTGTCAGAACTGTGTGTGGACTGACAGAATACAGATACCAATATGTAGTTTATAACTCGATTAGGGAGGTGCTGTAATAACTATTATCCCTGCAGAATAACATTAAGTCTCCTCTATTCCGGTGAGAGAGGACACAAGCGCAGTTAGTTCACATTAAATTAATTAGTTGATCTTTTTTATTTCATTTATTTAAATGTGGTTCAATGTAGTTTAAAATAATCATTTACTGTGATATTCTGTGAGACGCTGGCTGCTTTTCTTTCTACTTTTCCGACATTCTCACTCAGTGTGACTGTTTCTGGTCCCGTGTTTATCCTCAATGATCTGGTTAGGAGTGTGTGTGGATCCATTGTCAGCCTGCTGTTCTGCTTGGGTACGGCAGAATGACATTTACGACTCTTACACTGGCTTCCCATACAGGCACTTATCAGTTGTAAAACTCTGATTTTAACATATAAAGCATATAAAAACATGGGACAACCTCTGCATATCCCTGTAGTTATCCTTATACTACTCGTTCTCTCTTCGCTCTTCTCTGGTTCTTGTACTCTTCAGCAGCCCACATTTAAAATAAACTCTATTATTTCATTTAAATTATATGTTATGCAATGCTCTTTCTTTGGTGATTAGAACTTCCCCAACGTTGGACTGTTTTAAGACACTTTTTTTTAATCAGCTATTTGTCTCGTTTGCTTGTTTGTATTTTTTTAAACGTGTAATCTTTTGTTTTTAATTGTATTACTGTTTCTATTATTATTATTATTACCCTGTGTTGTAGCACTTTGAGAAAAGCACAATATAAAACAGTGTAAAATTGTACATTTTAAGGTCCATAAATTGTTTTACCTCTAAGTCAGGGGTAGGCAAGTTTGGTCCTTGAGAGCTGATGTCGTGCAGAGTTTAGCTCCTACTCCACTAAGCCACCATAGTATAAAACTCATGGCTCCCAGCATGCATTGCAGCATTAATTATGTCACCACTGTTGAGATTCATATGCTGATTCTTGATATATGTGTTCATCATAACTTTTTTACCTGTAAAAAGTATTTACAAACCTAAAATCAGAATGTCTGATCTGTGGCAAGAAGTATTGTTTTTGAAGTTGTAGTATTTATTTTTTTGTCAGTGATGAGATTAATCAAATATTTTTCTTCATGATAATTTTTTTTTATGGTTTAAACAGATTATGTGTTTTGTTAACACTCTAATAAAAAGCACAAACTAACATAAGAGTCAAATTGCCCAACTTAAGGAAACACTGGTCACCATAATGGTGACCAAACATGGATCCGGACTCTGCAGGACAGCGACTCTGAACTTGCCTACCCCTGCTCTATAGAGCAAAACAATGGTATAATTGTACCCTAAGGACCAATTGTGTACCTTTAAAGATACAGTTATTGAATACCCTCTGGACTGCCAACACTGAACATCACGTGTAATGAAATGTTCTATTTAGTTTGTAGTTATTTAAATCTCAGGACTAAAACATAAGCATTAGTTTGAGGATTATTTGAGGAATTATAATTGAATGAAAACCATTTATTTAAGTTAATCTAAAGCCATTCATTCAAGTTAAATGAACACCATTGATTCTAGTTAGTTGTATGGTGGGTTCTTTTATGTTTTACTTTCTTCAGTCACGTGGAAACACTATCCATGATTGAATTATGTTCAGCTAAAGAGCTATATTTTGAGTGTATGGTAAGTAAATATAACATAAGTAACAAGGACAATGTAAAATAAAGTGTTAACAAATGTTGTTATTATTATTATCATTCAAAACACAAACGAGGAAAAAATGCCCCTCTGCCTGACCTCGTCTGGGTGTCCTCAAAAGCTGAGCAATTCAGCCTCATGTTCCATATCAAAAACAAAATGTTCAGACACATCCATCTTCTATAAAAATGACCTCATTGTGTCTTTGCAAAAATGCATTTCTTATTGAGTTGCCCCCGTAAAACTATTTACAAATCTTTTGCTGAATTCAAATGGGGCTCATTTCCACAATTTCAATTATTCTTTGGCTCTTTGCAACACTGATCAGGTCACACGTGTTTTCCATTCATGAACTCCCATTGACTGTTTCCCTCCATCACACTCAGTCTCCATCTTGAAGCTGAAACGATTACGTGCCAGGAAAACTGAACATGTTTGACAACTCATGAAGGTTGCATTCATGAGTGAAACAGATTCAAAAGGACTGATATAGCCTTTGATGTCTACTTATGCAAAGTATTATGAAGTGATCAGACTGTGCCTGTTTATGTTAAAACATACTCACCGATAAAAGAAAATGCACATTTTAGGTCTCTGGTATTGTGTCAAAAGCTGGAGTAAAACATTTCCTTACCATTTGATCTACCTCAGTGATACCATTAGTGTGTCAGAACCAAGCCCTGCATGTCATAAGATCATTTTCTTCTTGAGGTCGAAGAACACTTTCATAGCCTGTGCTGTCTGCAACAAATGCAGATTGTTGTGGAAAACTTCCTTTTTCCCAGCTAAGAGAGAAACAAGATTCAGTTACAGATTATGTCTGCCTGGCGTGCACAATCACAAAATCGAATTTTAGACAGCCCTAAATCTCCCTCTTTCTCACCATGTCACCTTTAGCATCAGAGACGATTTATCCAAGCATTTCTTTAAATCTACAGTGGCATTTTGACTACTGCCTGAGCCTGCCAAGTGTCAACTCAAAGCCACAGCTGACAGGAAGTGTACTTTGACAAGATCACCATCTCCCACCATCAGTCTAGCACGAGTCCAATAACCCGAAGCATCACACACAGGACAACAAACAGGCCGCTTTAGCTCTCTGTGCTGAAATTATCCACACTATTCATGGGAAAGTGTTCATAATTCACTGTAAAAATAAAATAAAATAGGTTGTACAACAAAAAAAAAATCTTAGTACCAATTTCCACTAGCTTTATTTTTACTCAAATTTTGTAAATCAGTTATACAAATTGAAAATAAGTTTTCTGTGACATATATATATTGTGTCAACATTATTTGTTTTCTGGAGATGTGCAACTATTCAGTAACAAATCTTTTGTAGCTGAGCCAATTCAAGAACTTTTGTCCATTTGGAAACAGGTTTAGATGTTGATTTTTAAATTGAAAATCATTTAGTCATCACCATTTTGTTTTTGCTAGGAAAGAAACTAAGATGATCAAGATTTCAGCCTCATAAACTCTAATAAATCAACAATATTTCTGACCAATATTTTACCACACACAGGAATGTTTTACCACACACCGACATCAAGAATCAGCATGTGAATCCCAACAATGGTGACATGCTTCATGCCGCAATGCATGCTGGGAGCCAACGTAGTATTAAAATAAGGGCTCCCATCATGCATTGCAACATGAAACATGTCCCCATTGTTGAGATTCATATGCTGATTCTAGATATATGTGTGTGTGTGTCTAAAAAAGTTCCCACAATGTATTTAAATATCAAAATTCAGAATGACTGAGCTGCTGCAAAAAACTTTTGTTGGTAAATATAATATAAATCAATTTGATCATGAATAAAGTAGTTAACTCCACTTTATAATGCTGTTTTCTAGATCACCAGATCATTGGTTACAACATTTTCTGCAACAAATTGTGTTTTTTTAAACACTGTTACAAACTCATACAATCCATTAAAGCCCCTTTCACACTGCACGTCGGACCCGCAATATTCCCGGAACATTGCCGGGTCGCCTTCTGTGTGAAAGCAACCACGTCCCGGAATTGATTACCGAATTGAACCCGGGTCGGGGACCTAGTAACATTGCGGGGTTCGATCCGGGACGAGCGCTGTGTGAACAAAAGCTGAAACTAATGCCGCAACGTGTACATAGTTATCGTGCTACTCCTAAAGCTTTTTTTTTCAATAATACAACCCTGCAGTGCCAGAATAGCTCGTCTGTGTTTTAAACGCAGAGAGTGTTCGTATACAAAAGAAACTAAAATTAAACAAGCAGAAACGTGCTCAAACTGGACACAAGTCGAGACCACGGAGCTCCTTACTATCCGCACTGAAGCTGAGATCGCTCGCCATTATACGTCACATCAGGAAGTCACGTGTCAGCTCGATCCGGGACCGTTACGGGTTGTGTGTGAAGTGCAAATATTACGGTATTTCGCTGGCAGTGTGAATGGACCAAATCTAGAGGCCCGGGAAAAAATGCCGGGTCTCATTATCCGTGTATTTGCCGGAATCGCAGTGTGAAAGGGGCTTAAGACTCAAACTGCCCAACTAAAGGAAACACTCATCACCAAAATGGTAACCAAACATTTCCAATGAAAAAGTCTACATCTGAACCTGTTCATTCTTAATAAGAACTTCTGTTTCCAAAAGACACAAAATGTTGAATTGGCTCAACTACAAAAGATTTATTACAGATTAGTTTTTATCTCTCCAGAAAACAAATAATGTCACGTTGACTCAACATTTTTTTGTGTGTCACAGACAACTTAGTTTCAGTTCATATAACTGTTATTTACAAAAGTTGAGTCAACAAAAATAAAAGCTAGTGGAAATTAGTACTAAGATTTTTTTTTGTTGTACGAGATTTTGTACAGTATGGATTTTTGCTGAACCAACACAACAAAATCAGTCATTTCAACTTTTTTCAAGTTGTGTTTTTTACAGTACTTCTGAATGTTATGATGTTAGATCTTCACATAGTATTCTGTAAAAAATATTTTTTGTTGAGGAACCTAAAAAAAAACATATCTCATAGCAGTTTATTGATTGTTATGATAGCTTTTAAATATAGTGTTTATAAGAAATACAATGTAAATACATATGTCTTATTTACTCAGCTGATCAAATGTAAGCATTTTGTACAATTGGACATATTGTCAAGATACAATTCCCTCAAGGTTGTAATATCTATTCAGCTGAAACACATTTTCAATTGTGCAGTCAAATGCCTGCAGCCTGAGATCCGAGCAGAATCCTCAAACCAAGCTCAAGTCAGACCTCAAGCCCGACAAAGTCATTTTTGACTTCTTTCAAAGAGTCTCTAGAAATGGATCCTCTGGCAACTAAGTCGAAGAATGGTCAGGGAATTGTACACAGGTCACAGCGGGTTCTTCGCACTGACATTTGCAATGACATTTATATGGAGAGTCAGTCCCGTTGGCAGTGGACAAAGATATAATTTCTGAGCAGGAAAGTATTTCGGCCAAATACTGAAGTGAAATCTCTTGCTTTTCCTGAGTTTCACATATTTTGCAGCACCTCTCTCACCGGTCTGTCTTTAACTCTCTGTTTAGTTCCTGTGTCTTCAAAACACCTCCTTCCAAAAAGTGCAATATGGTCTTATTGGTCAGCAGGACCAGAATGTGATCAGTGATAGGTCAACCGTTTTGAGTGTCTTTTGGAAATGTTATGCCTCTGCGAAATTTAACACACTACTAACACAACTCAACCAGTTGTGCAGTCTTTTTTTGTGTATACCTTGCGGGTGGGATTTATTTAAACAAGGAATATAGTGTAGTCTTAGTCTTAGAAGAAAACTACAAACTACAATCAAGGCTTTTCAGGGAGTTCAGAAACAGTGCTTACTGGTATAAAAAAATACACTTGCAAATCCTTTTCACGCTCAAACAGCAACATCACACACTCAAGAAAGTAAAAAAAAAAAAATAGAACCCCTATATGGCATAAAAGATGTAATGCGCCATAAGAAGCATTTATGATTATGTTTTGCTCTGGGTACCTTTAAGTGGTTGTTCCGATGACTTGAGTTGAATTAAGTCACTTTATACAGTACACTCTAAAAATGCTGGGTAAAAAACAACCCAAGTTGGGTTGAAAATGGACAACCCCAACAATTGGGTTGTTTTAACCTAGGAATTGCTGGGTTGGACCATTTTCAACCCAACTTGGGTTGTTTTTTACCCAGCATTTTTAGAGTGTATCAGAATGAACCTACACAGCTGTCAGAGAATCAAAGTCACATGGCCCACGGTCAGAGTATAAAACATTTAGTAATAACTAAGTCTAATAACACCACAGTTCATGCAAGATAAGGTGTGAATACTGAACCTTTCCTTTATCACTACCCTCCAGCTTGAATGCAGATGGGTCTACTCTTGTTTTTATTCCTTTTATTTCCTCATCAAGGTTGAGGGACATAAAGTCAGTGTAATATCGACATGGTTATTTTACAAGACTCATATATCATGTTTGAGAGAGAGAGAGAGAGTGAGAGAGAGAGAGAGAGAGAGAGAGAGAGAGAGAGAGAGAGAGAGAGAGAGAGAGAGAGAGAGAGAGAGAGAGAGAGAGAGAGAGAGAGAGAGAGAGAGAGAGAGAGAACAGGATTTATTTTGTCTGTGGTTCAGATCAGGACAGTTCATGGGAAGGAAGGATTGCCTGAGGATCACAATAAATCCACATGATTATCCTGAACAGAATAGTTTATTTGGTTTTATTTCTCACAATTTCTCATGACACACTCTACAAGGACATATATTCTACAACCCTGAGCTGAATGTGTAAATGAACCACACGGAGGATAGATGGGAGATCTCATAAAGCCTTTCACTTTATTGTGTTCCTTAACTCAAAATATAAAAAAAGATTAACTTTCTTAATATGGTGTTACTGGGCATGATTCTTCGCTGCATGTTTGTCATCTTTCATCAGAATATAATTTGCTCTACCTTGATTTCCTCTACAGCTGATATCAGTTAAACCAGTAATCCCTAAATGGAAAAAAGTATGAATTGCTGAATTTGAAGGCTACTACTCTTACTATTTCTGTCATATCTTCGGGCTATTTGGAAGAATACAGAGAGCCATGTATCAAGTGTATTCATCTCTCTTTTTACTCAATTAAAGAAAACACTAAATTATATCCACTATAGCAGGGTACAACAGGCCTTAAGGCTCCATGGGGTAAAAGGCTTCTTTGATTTTATTTTCCTCTAGACCACTAAATGGCATTAAACTTGCCGCAGCACTTTCAGAAACATCAGCTTTTCAAGATGCACGTGAAAATTTGTCTGATCCTTGAAGCCACACAAAGTGGATTCTGCGCTAATTTGATCTAGTATTTGATGTTTTTTTAAAATGCTGTATATTTAAAGGGATACTTCACTGCTTTTTCATATTAAACTATGTTATTAATATGGACCTTAACTAAGACGAGTTGATAAATCCCTCACTCTTCTCAGTCTGTGCGCTTAACCTTTATCAAATCTCTCTGATGCGTGGTGACATTCTGATAGCATTTAGCTTAGCCCACTAAACCCAGTTCATTCCTATGGTACCAAACAGAGATCAAGTTAGAAGTGACCAAACACCTCCACGTTCTCCCAATTTAAATACAGTTAGATGAATAGTTGAACGATCAAGTATGGTGACACAAAATAAAACGTGGCGCTTTTCTAAGCAGATTAAAAAGGAGAACTATAATGTATGGCGGAATAGCACTTCTGAGAGTACTTCGATTCGGCGCAGTAAAAAGTCCCGGCTGAAAAATCCTCCCTCACATCTCCGCCTCCCTCTCTCATTTCTGTCATCCAGGCTATGAAATTATTAATATGTTTTAAAATATGGTGGTTTCATTATAAATATGGTGATTATTTCTAAGGTGGACACCCAACATAATATATGATATTTAGCATCTGAATCTAACCATGTCATATCAACAAATGGAAAAGTCAGCCAACTGTTTAGTCATATTAATTATTGTGCCTTTTACGCCAAATATCATATTTTTAAATATTCTTCCATTATTGAAAAAACTTGCTTTAATTAGCTTGAACAAAACGGAAAATCATTAAATATTTTAAATAATTTTAGCAATTCTAATTTGTCACTTAAAGGGATACTTCACCGCTTTTTCATATTAAACTATATTATTCCCTTAAAGGGGGGGGGGGGGGGATGCTGTTTCATGCATTCTGAGCTTTTTACACTGTTAAAGACTTGGATTCCCATCCTAAACATAGACAAAGTTTCAAACACTAATGTTGGACGTTTGATGGAGTATTTCTGTGTCAAAAATACTCCTTCCAGTTTCTCACAAGTTTCGGAGAGTTTTTTTCGAGTATGGCTCAGGTTGACGTTACTAGAGCAGAAGGTCCTTGTATGGGCCGTACGGGCTCTTCTCCCGGTAGGGTGCGCGCGTGTGTGACTAGAGTGAGAGAGGAAATGCACGCCCATACACTCCCGCCACGGTCCACTTTATTCCTATCTGTGACATCAAGCGACTTTAACGCTTCAGCACAGCAAGTCACTGCTGTCAGGACTTCACCAAATCATACCAAAGAAGTGTGTTTTTGACGGAGCGGTCCGAGCGATAAAAGTTCGGTCCTGCTTTGGAAGCAGCCAGTGAGTAAAACTGCTTCAAATGTCTATGCTGTTGTCACATGAGTAAACATCAGTAAACGACACGATCGCGTGCTTCGTCGTTACACTAGTCTGACGTGCAAAACCGTTTTGCTTGCTACTGCTAAGGTTTAGTCGCATACAATAGTCCATAAACCGAATCACACAAATGTTGACAGGCCACTAAATACACAACCCATTCTCACTCCCAAGGCGTCAAAAACCGAAGCATGCTCAAGTGCCTTCTGCGTCACAATAAAGACGCTAAAGGTGCCCCAAGGCGTCATGTTTCGACGCGCTGGGTGTTCCATTCATTTCAGTGATGAACCTTTGGCGTCATACACAGACGCGCTGGGTATTAGTAATGTTATCGTCATGGTGAAATTGTATTAGTTTATAAATTTGCCATTATGACATGTTGGAGTGTGTTTTTCAATTTAATCAGCAAGCATAATTTTATTTACATTTTTTTACGCTATTTAGACATGCTTAACATGTAACCCAACCCCATCCCATCCCTAAACCTACCCATTTGTCTGAACATGATATAAAACACAGGATATAACATACTGTATCCACGAGTTATTCAAAAAAGTTAAATAATCCAAGTTTTCCGTGGCCAAACGATTGATTTGCATGAAGAAAATCCCCAAAAGCGATCAGCATCTCCATCCGCAGAAGATCATCAACAAACACATCAAATTTCAAATATTGGCGCCCGTTACGTGAGATTTCATAGTAAAATTGCATTGGGTCTCGTATGTCTTGTGACCAATTGCGTCATTACGTCAGCATTGATTGTAAAATGTCATTGGCTCTCGTGTGTCTTGTGACCGATTGCGTCATGCTCAGGAGTCTTTTGAATTATTTGAATGAGAAATGAATGAGTTCGTTCACGGGGCAGCGGGATCATCATTTCAGCGATTAAAACATCAAGATCAACTCAGTTCTTCACATGAAGATATCGTATGACTTCAGAAGACTTGGAATGCAACATGAGTTAATACTTTTATACTGCTTTGGTCAGTTTTTGCAATAAATACTTGTGACTGTACATTTATTTGCCTGTTATGTGTTTTATATTGTTAAGATATGGGTAGGTTTAGGGTAGGAGTGGAGTTAGTTGCTCCAAAATATAAAAGTAGCCTTTAAATATTAATAAAATCATGTCTGCTTTTATAAATGCAAATAATTAAATGCGTCTGTTTATGACGCCAAAGGTTTCTCATTGAAATGAATGGAGCACCCAGCGCGTCGCAAAATGACGCCCAGGGGCACCTTTAGCGTCTTAATTGTGACGCGGAAGGCACTTGACCATGCTTCGGATTTTGACGCCTTGGGAGTGAGAACGGGTTGAAATACAGTACATACCACAGAGACGGACGTCCTGCTGTTGCTGTTTCTCCTGTTCAATTGATTTCAGCCGCTGAATGATTCTGGATCATGTATCTATTAGCTGAGATCGATAGCTATGGGCTTCTCCACGCTTGAGGACGTCATCGCTTTGCACGCTCGTCATTCTTTAGCTCCGCCCACACGATACGCCTCCAGGCGCTCGTTTTTTTCCGGAAAGACTCGGTACAGCCCATATTTATTTTATAAATATAATAAAACTAAAGTACTTTAGACCACTGAGTAATAGTCCAGTGCTGCTTCTCTGTAGCCCAAAGTAGCTTGTCCTGGGGAATGCGGCACCTGTAGCCCATTTCCTGCACACGCCTGTGCACGTTGGCTCTGGATGTTTCTACTCCAGACTCAGTCCACTGCTTCCGCAGGTCCCCCAAGGTCTGGAATCGGTCCTTCTCCACAATCTTCCTCAGGGTCCGGTCACCTCTTCTCGTTGTGCAACGTTTTTTGCCACACTTTTTTTCTTCCCACAGACTTCCTACTGAGGTGCCTTGATACAGCACTCTGGGAACAGCCTATTCGTTCAGAAATTTCTTTCTGTCTTACCCTCTCGCTTGAGGGTGTCAATGATGGCCTTCTGGACAGCAGTCGGGTCGGCAGTCTTACCCATGATTGTGGTTTTGAGTAATGAACCAGGCTGGGAGTTTTTAAAAGCCTCAGGAATCTTTTGCAGGTGTTTAGAGTTAATTAGTTGATTCAGATGATTAGGTTAATAGCTCGTTTAGAGAACCTTTTCATGATATGCTAATTTGTTTGAGAATTTTGGGTTTTCATGAGCTGTATGTCAAAATCATCAGTATTAAAACAATAAAAGACCTTAAATATTTCAGTTGGTGTGCAATGAATCTAAAATATATGAAAGTTTGATTTTTATCATTACATTATGGAAAATAATGAACTTTATCACAATATACTAATTTTTTGAGAAGGACCTGTATGTGCCTTTTACCCCCGTTGTACCCTAAAAATTACACATGCTATTTTGGATTGCTAAAGAGGGTTTTGGTAAACACTTTTGCAGGTGTTAAAAAATAGTGAAATAACACAGAAGCAATGTCCTGTTTACACACAGACAGGTCAAGCAGATGGAGTCATGGACAGATGCTTTGTCAGCTCAAGAGATAACACTGACAACACCTTCTTTCCATAATGGCACCTCCACAATGTGTGGCCAGATTATAATACTCAGAAAGAATCCATTGAAACAAGTGCAAAAGATATCTGCGTTTTTTTTTTCCAGCTGGCTACAATATTGACACCTAGCAGCAGGCTGTGAGATGAGGCAGTCATCACAAAGCCGCGATAGAACATCTCAACAGCCCTCAACAGTGCAAAACTGGAAAAAAGACCAAACAGTAAACAAGGGAAACAAGGAAGGGAGAGTGAAACTGAAGATGGATGCACATGAAACGTTATTTTCCAGGCTTTGTCAAAAAATATCCAAATTCATTCTCAAACTTCACTCTGTTGAAAATAGCAGAGAAACTGAAGTCTAGTTGGAGAAAGACTTGGTTTGAGGTGTCAGCATGCTCCATCTGAGCTTCAGAAATGCATGCAGTGCAGTATTCCTGCATTGCAGAGAAAGGACAAAATAGATTTCACATCTTTGTTGTAATTTATGACTCAAAATTCAAAATGTTGTATATTTATTTATAAATAATTTTTTATATATGTAAGTGTGATGTAAATGCAAGCCAATAACAATTTGTAAGATAGCAAGAAATATGTAATTTTAAAACAATATAAACAAATGTTATGAATGTACAAAAAATATAACATACTAAATATGCTAAAATATATTGTGATCTCTCGAAAATATCACAGGGGCATCAATGCCTTTTGGATGAACTAAAACCAGACAGAATGTGCTTATACAACCCCCCCCCCCCCCCCCCCCACACACACACACACAGATGTTGGTCTATGTGGTTTACAGGGACTCTCCATAGGCGTAAAAGTTTTTATACCGTACAAACCGTATTTTCTACCACCCTACACTGCCCCTGCCCCTAAACCTACCCATCACAGGAAACATTCTGCATTTTACTTTCTCAAAAAAACATAATTTAGTATGTTTTTAAAGCCATTTGAAATATGAGGACATTTGAAATGTCCTTATAAACCACATTTATAGTGTAATACCAGTGGTTCAATCATTAAGTGGTTCAATAGATTTGTCAGATGGAGATGGATGACTCAGAAAGTCAAAAGATTGCATTTCAACTGTCTCTAAATATGGCTGTGAGGGGAAAAAGCAGAAATCTGCAGTTCACAGCAGAGTTTCAGAGGAGACAATTAAAATGCAATTACCTGTTACTTTCCAACAGTACATCTCTGAGCCAGTTTGAGGTTATCAGCGAGGATGAGTTAGCTGATCTGGCTGCGTCTTTGCTGTTATAAATGTATTTAATGGATAGTCTGGCTCAGCTAGTCTGAAGCAGGGATGGTGCTGGAATTAGCTGGTATTGAAATGCCTTTTGCAGGCTTATTTTAATACAAAGATCAGACAGTCTATTATAACTCTGCACACCTCATTTTTCGCTCTCGCTCAGATGCCTAGGATTATATATGTGGAACATTAAAATCTGCCATCTATCGTCTGTTATATTATCGGATTATAAAGCTCATGAGATTCTGGTGAGATACCACCATCAGCCCCCAACACTGCTCCGGACAAACACACACACACACACACACACACACACACACACACACACACACACACACACACACACACACACACACACACACACACACACACACACACAGAGAGAGAGAGAGAGAGAGAGAGAGAGAGAGAGAGAGAGAGAGAGAGAGAGAGAGAGAGAGACAGAGAGAGAGAGAGAGAGAGAGAGAGAGAGAGAGAGAGAGAGAGAGAGAGAGAGAGAGAGAGAGAGAGAGAGAGAGAGAGAGAACTTTAGATCCATGAGCACTTGCGGCATGTAAACAAACAGACCCATATTCCCCACTCTATTATAAAAATAACTGTGGAAGCACTGAGAGAGAAAGATACAACAGAGATGTTGAGAAGATGTAAAGGGGGCAATACAAGTTACCTGCATGAATTCTTGTAAATATATTTTATTCCAAAGGCAAAAGCTGTTACTTGTACAGTGTATTTTTACATTTTTTCCCCACCCTCCCCAACCATCCCTAAACAAATTGCCTTACATAATGATTAAACAGTTACAAATGGTTAAATACAACAACCCTGCATGAATTCTTATATGTCTATTTTGACATAAGGAAAGTAGCATGTTGTGTTACACCAGTCTTTCTTTCACTGTAAAAAAACATGCATGTTTCCAATTTAAAAGTTTCTGACCGATCACATCTAAAAAATGTTTTTGAATTTCTGTAAATTGATGCAATTTAATTCACAGAAATTCCATTTGGCCAACTGAAAAATGTAGATGTGATCAGTCACTCGAAAGTTTTCGATTAGAGACCTGATTTTTTTTACAGTGTATTTAAAAAAACATCTTTATTTAACTTTATTTCACATAATATATTTGATTTAACTAAACTATTTATTTAAACAGTATTCATTTAAACTGTATTGAACCAGAAAAAAGTAGCCTAACACTAAAGCATATTACTTTCTAAAATATGGACAAAAAAAAAATTGTATGTGTCTCCAATTGAAGGTTTTCAAGTGACTGATCACATTTTTCAGCTGGCCAAATTACATTTCTGTGAATTGATGCAATTTAATTCACAGAAATTCAACTAAAAGTTAGATGTGATCAGTCACTAAAAAAATCAATTGGGGCCTTTTTTCTTTACAGTGTATATTTTTTTATATAAGGAGTAAATCAGTATGTAATGCATTGCATTTTTAGACCACTTCCTAAAACTGGTAAGGAGGTTTAAGGCACAAATATGTACATGGAGTTGGTAAGTATTTAAAGCAGTGTGTTTGCAAGTGTTTATGCATATGCATAAAAAAAAAAAAGAGAGGGACTATTTCCCCCTTCATTTCCATAAGTACTTAATGCTGAATTATTCCTGTATACCAGTGAGTCATTTAAAACAGCCAAGCATCCTCTCGGGAGTTCTGCCAACAGACTGATAAAACCCAGTCCAGCCATTCAAACATCTTCTGCAATAAGCAAATGATCAGGTTTACTCTTTTATTGTTAAAAATGTAGTAGCAGCGAGATATTCTTTTAGCTGTTGAACTTGTGTAACAGGCAGCCTGTGTCGGTATAAGTGCAGCAGGTCAGATGGTTGTGCCTGAGGCCGCAGCTCAAGCAAGAAAACATCACCAACGCCATCCAAGCCTTTCAGAATCTCTGTAACGCTTTATCTCAACACTTATTCATCTGCACACATACATTCCAGCTTAATTCAAACCCATTCATGTCAGAAATGACCATATAAGAGCATTAACATGCCTCAGTGTGAACTGGAGACACATTCAATTATGCTGGCACTCAGTGTGTCTGCTTATTATTTGAGGAAATTGTGCTGTAAAAAACACATTCTCATTGACTGACTGACAGTGTTGTGTAGACTGATGTGCCATTAACAGAATGTACGGCCCATATCAAACAATTCTTTGGAAAAGTGCAAAAGTTACAGCCCAGGTGCAGTAGTTGCCATAGGATTGCTATTCAGTTGGTAGTCTCCTCAGCAAGTAGTATAAATCATGATTGCTGCAAATTAGCACACCTGCACCAGCTAATTAAGGTGTTCAGGATTACTTGAACATTTCAGACAGGTGTGCTGGAGCAGGTTGGAATGGAGTCTGTGGAAGGTTGCCCTATAGAAGCAGAGCTGGCTACCCAGAGTCAGAGAATTCATCCACTGCCAATGCTGACCTTCCCTCACTGTCTGTGTGTATTGCTACACTGAGAGTAGTTCAATGCCTCTCCTCTGAAAGCCATCTGTTCATCAGCAGCCCTGAGTGTTTGCCAATGCCAAACACTGCTGGGATTTCCGGTAAGGTGTAATGGACGAAGTGTGCTGGTGCCGCTAATGGAGACCATGTAATGCAGCAGTAAAAAAATGTAAACTTCGATTCTCTCCACTTTGACTCTCCAGCAGAAGTGTCTGTCTGTGTGTCTCACTGGGGCCAGTCAGGCTTATTTTTGTTGTTTGAAAGAAATTAAAAAGGTTGCTTATTCAAAACAACTAGGTTCAGTTTGATGACACTTGCAAGTGAGGGTGGAATCATGGGAGTTGTAGTCTTGATGCTTCACCTCCACATCTGAAAGGATTCTGATGTTTATGAGTGACCTTTAATAACGTTATGGTGGTATGAAGAAGGAGCGCTTGGTAGTTAATGCTAATGAGAGGGACTTGAGCGAAACACAGGTCTCGGAGCTTTTATTATGCTTGTTGCGGTCGGCGGCTTCCGCTCTTTTTGCTGTGTATGTTTTACATGGTTAAAACAATCCGACTAAAAACATTTGAGTGTGTATAAAGAGTGATATAACCTTGCTGAAATCACATAGAAATTGCACAATATGCCCAGCTTAACTGTGTTGTGCTGTATATCAATGATTCGTTTTCGGTTCTATATCCAAACAGTTGTTTGCTTGTCTAATACTATCCATACTATGTTAAAGCATCTTTGGTGTTTTCATGGGTTCTACCGAAATCAAGGGTCGCGCAGATATGACGTCATTGACAGATGACGCAAGGACACGTTTTGTAAGTGGTTAAATAGCTGATTTCTTTGGGTTTAAACATTTTTGGAAACATTTGGGATAATATAAGTACACAGATCAACAAAATGTGTAAAATTGTTCTAGTGGTTTTGGGATATTTTAATCTAAAACTCTTACATATTGTGCCTTTATTCAGAAAGTGTGCATTAAATTGATCAAATGTGACAGCAAACAGTAAAGACCTACATTTGTAACAAATATTTTCTATTTCAAATAAATCATCACTTTGAAAATCAGTGTCCACAAAAATATATAGTTACAGCTGTCATTATAATAGGAAATGTTTCCTGATCAGCACGTTAGAATGATTTCTGAAGGGTCATGTGACTGAAGAGTAATGATGATGGAAATACAGCTTTGCTATTACAGGAATAAATTACATTATAAAATGCATTAAAATTGAAAATTATTCTAATTATATATTATATTTTGGTCAAGTAAATACAACCTTGGTGAGCATATAGAGACTTTTTTTTCAAAAACATTACATTTTTACCAATCCCAAACTTCTGGCAGTGTACTTGTTTATATGTATACTGGTTTTCTAGAGGTGTTTAAATGATTTAGACTGGTTGGGATGCTTGACTTTGGCAGATTGTATCACAAATTAAATCTCCTGAACAGTCTGAGGGAACACTAAACAGCATCAGCTGGACATTAAGAAGAAACTATCAATCAGCACTCTAGTCTAAAGAGGGGCCAGAGGACGGGGGTAAGGAAGTATTGATTAAACCCAACTCAGGCTGCCAGAACCTGCACTGCCTGCATAACCAAACCCGACGGCTGTAGAAATGGCAAGAGCTGAGAGGGAGGGGGAAGAAGAGGAATGAGGGTTTCAGTGTTCTTGTGCCAAAATTCTAAGTAATATATCACATAATTTGATATATTAGTCCATTTTTTTTGTGAGGCGTACATTCCGTCTCAGTGAAAATTTAACTACACATGTATTTACTGGAATATACTATACAAATATTTTTTAATATAAAAACAAATGTATGCATTACATTTGAAAAATGTTGATAAAACATATAGATCAAAATGTATTTATTTAATACTATGTGGTAATTTATGCCAAGTACCATGATTCATTTTAAATGAATTGCATTTGTCACATTAATACATAATGCATTTGCAACAAGGAAAAATTGTCTTTGGCCATTTTGTCCTTGAAGACAAGATACCCGTCCTGTTCAACTGCTTCTGATGAGCCATTAACATTTGAATTTTAATAGTCTACATTTAAAAATGTTGTCTTAATTTATAGGTCAAAATGCATTGAATACTATCAAGTTTTTTTGTTTTGTTTTTGCCAATTACCATGATTTATTTTATAGTTAAATTAACTGTTTTTTTCTGTGCATTTGATTGTCATTCTCAACTACAACATATATATGAACAATATGTAATACTTAAAACACATAGCACATTTAAATGAGCACAACTGCCCATCCACCGCTTAAAATGCTTACAAGCAAATACATTTCACCATCTTACATTTTCACCAGCAAACACAAAATCATGCCTTAGTAGTGGCACAGTGAGCAGCCAAATGCCCACAACACATACAACAGCCTGTGATGTCCTGATCTCACTGTCCCCGGTGGTGTCTTGTCTTTTTGCACTTGTCATGTGCTTAAAGGCATTATAAGACCATTAAATAAAAATAAAACGAGCACTAAAATTAAACCAGCAGATCGTGTGCCTCTCTTTTCTACTGCATTCCTGTCCTCACACACATACTTCTGATGTTAAAGAGTTCTCCAGAAACTTGCATTCTAAAGCTTCACTGACACGTCCTGAACATTGAGATGTACAGAGCAGTAATTCCGGCCACTGATATATCAGACATATCACCATGTAGTACAATAAAGCTAAAAGCAGGGTTGAGTAGCGGGATGGGAGACCTCCTGGGAAAAATAGGTAGCTGCTGGAAGAGGTGTTCACCCTGGTCTGTGTGGCTCCTAACGCTCCAGTATAGGAATGGGGACTGTCAAAAAGCACCGTCCTTCAGATAAGACATTAAACAAAGGTGCTGACTCTCTGGTCATTAAAAATCCCAGGATGTCCTTTAAAAAACAGTAGCAGTGTAACCCCGGCATCCTGGTCATATTTGCCCATTGGCCTCTGTCTCCTCTCCACCAATAAGCTGGTGTGTGATGGTGATGGGTGTTTTAATGCAAAATGGCTGCTGTTGCATCATCCAGGTGGTTGCTACACATTCCATACGTAAAGCGCTACATAATGAATTATTATTACCATTACTGATCATGTGTGTACTGTATGCATGTGTGTTTGGGGCTTAGTGTCTTGTGTTCTTCCATCCAGCAATACTGGATCTCCATTCTTTATCCAAACATGCAGTGTTGCGCTGCTACTCAAGCAGCTCATTGCTCAGGGCAGGCTGGGAAAGCACCGCATGATCTGAGGCAGTGAGATTTCGACATGCTGCCTAAACAGTTAGGAGCAGCTGCAGAGAACGGAACGGTCTGATGAAAGGAACATGTAACACCATCCACACTTGAGCATTCTTCTCTTATTATGGTTGACGACGTGCATCTGACAATTCCCATTTTGTGGACCCCAACACGGATAACTAAACGCTGGTTTCAAATCATGATAATTTCTCAACCTTCAGAGCTCTTTAAAAACGTCAAACACCACACTTTAGCTCTGATGGAATGGATCACAGAAGAGCTCTTCTGTTTCTGTCTGCTCTGCTGAGGATATGGTCATTCTCACACCAACAGCCTAATCGTTTGAAACAACTCTGAACTTATAGCAGTGAAATCGATAGACAATATACCCCTCGCAGGCAGAGCTCTGTTCTCTCGCTCCCACCTGTATAATATTACATGCAAAGAAAAAAAAGCAGATAATGTAGCAAGCAACATGTCCTTAGATGTACAAAGAGATCTGAGAACTCAGAAAGTCTGAGAACGCATTGATAACCTGGTATATAAAATCGAATTTGCAAACTGGAATTTAAGTCAAATAATCAAATTTAGGACATTGATCATGTGAACTCCACTCATCAAAAAGGGATTTTTTTTTTCACCATTGAAGCACAAGATGCTCTCTGTGATATTTTCAAAGCATGCTGGTTAACATGGATCATCAGGTTTTTCAAATTCATTGCACCTTTCATTTCTTGATTTGTTAGTAAAATGCTGAACACATAATTCACAATTAAAAAGTCTCCGACTTTTGGACACTGCTGTATGTGTATTGTGTAAGTGGTTTTGAAGAATGTGTGTGCACTTTATATTCTTGCAGCACTATAAAAGTCTCACATATCTATTGTTTATTCAAAGCACAGCCTGCAGTATAAAACGAAGCCCTGTAAAATGAGTTGTTTGCTGACGTGCTTCTGTTGAAGTATTCATGCCTTGGGTTACATTCTTCTGACACTTCTTTGCACATCAAAAACGTGAAAAGTTATTATGCCATTTAACATCTTTTTTTTTTTTTTTTTTTTGCACAATACAAAAAAGACAGCCATGTTTTGCTGGTGTCTCTTATGTAAGTCTGAGGTGCATCAAAACAGGACACAGAGTAAACCATGTTAACAATGTTATAATGTGCATACTATGAGCAATGTGTTCACTGTTTCCAACTGTGCAATTAACAACCTCTATCAACTAAGGGAAAAAAACCCCGATATGATCCATGCCAACTGACACCAGCAGCTGGGAACAACTTGAGCCAACATGAAAAGCCAATGCTGCTTTAACTTACATAAGTGTATTTAGAAGCATGCTACACAATTACAAATACAAACTCTGCAAATTCTTTAATTTAACAAAAAGGCTCCACATATAATGTGTGATATTTGTCAGACATTACAGAGGTCTTCACACCTGCATTCCTCAGTTTCTTGTTCCTGTACACGGACAGGATGACCAGTAGATTTCCAACGATATCAGCCACGGTGGTGAAGATCAGCACGCCGGCGAGGGTGGCCGCTACCCCGGGAGACGTGTTCCTGGCGGGGAGGCAGTTGTTTCCCCGGGATAAACTCTCCAGACAGCTCAAGTTCGCCTTCATCATCGCCATTAGGGACGAGTGTAATACCACATTAAAGTTTCTCCTTTGATACACTCTTCAAAAGGAAAAAACAAAACAAAAACAAAGTTGGAACGAACAGGTATTCTCGTACGTTCCCAAAAATATAGCCAATCCATTCCACTTAGAAAATGTCACTGAGCTCTTAAGAATCTAATGCAAGAGGAAAGCAATTTTCAAGTCCCTGTAAATTTCCCAGTAGCTCCCATTAAATTCATTTGCACGTTTGCTCGTCGGTGCATTGTCAGCCCCACAGTTATCTGGATTGTCACCTCGGATCACAGTGACTCACATACACTCCGGGCAGTTGCACAGACGCCACATACATCACGGCACAGACATCAGCCGCCGTCTCCAGCGCTCAGTCAGCTGTTCAGCGCCTATCTGAGCAGCGATTAGCGTAACGAGTTGTGGATTCAGTCCAGACCACCACCTCTGCCAACCGTTAAACAGAACGTGGAGGTTTATAAATAGGGGATTGTCATATGCATAATTATGTAATGTTATAATCATGTATATTAAATAGCTACACATATTTTAAGATGTTTAGGTAACCGAGAAGTTAGATTGCAATTAGTCAGAGCATAGGGCATATTTCCATCTGATGTCGAACACGAAACGAACTAAAGTCGCGATTGGCGTTGGCTTGGTGAGGTAACCATAGCAACAATAGCCTATGCAGTTCGAGCAATTTTAGTTAGGATGTGTATCATACATCTAAACTTTTTGCCTCAGCAGCTGAGCAATAGGTTTGCTAATTACAAGAAAAACTTAAATGTTTAATCCAAAATCTAAATTTTTGATAGCAACGTCAGGTTGTGCAAGACAAACCTCCAAAGAGCCGACAAAATGACAAAATGACTTTTTTCATAATTTGAAATTTAATTAACTTGTTTAATTTTGCACTGTTTAGATCATTTGCAAAAAATAATGGGTGCAGATTGTATAAATTAACCATAATCAATTGACATTCTTGTTTATGTAATAGAGTGGTGCACGCTTGACATTTTTGCAGCTGTTTTCCAAAATTACTAATTCCTCAGCATATTCACTGGCCACAATTTAGATACCAAGGGCCATATATTTATTCTCATCATTTGGCAGAAGGTACATTAGGCTGCCACTTTAAAGCTACTTAGTTCTTTCAAAAATATATACATGTGCTCATTAATGTATATTTACTTATTTCAAGTAATAAAGTATTCTCGTAAGTTTATAATATGCCATTAAAAATAAATACGGGTGAGGGGTTTGAATGCTGGTCGCCATGTTGCCCCTCCATCTTGAAAGTACATTAGCCAAAGAGGGACATACCCATAAATTCAAGATTCACCTTTCGCGTTTTAACACTCGATGGCACCGTCGAATGTGAACAGGAGGATTGCCATGTTAATCTTGGACTAAATCGGCCACCGTAGGAGTTTTAAAACGAAATCAGAATTGAAAGGAACAGAAACTATTATTCACTGGATGGTCATATACCTTTACATCGCTAGATGGGGGAAAATATCACAGAGTGTAGCTTTAAGATATGACGCACTAATCCATTATTCTATTACACATTTATTTTATTTCTTAACTGTTTTAACATAAACATAACCGACTGTTCACGTGAATACTCACCAAGACTGACATTTTGACATTATTCTGTGTGTATTTGACTGTTTAAATGCAATAATCAGTGAAAAAGAACTACATTTAATTATGAGAGGAAGTTTTATGTGCGTACTTTGAGTGTGAACACAAAATCTGTGGGAGTGAGTAAAATTATGCACAATACATGCAATCCCACGGTGAAATTCAAACCAATGCCAACAATAGGCTATTCATCCAGAGCAAAATAAAGAAATGAGTGAAGGGAGGCAGGTTTATGTCAGCTCACTGTCGGAAAGATGCGAGAAAGAGAAAGCGCAGCTATCTGTCACGGAACAGAAGGGCACAGACAAGCAGGTAAGTATAAGTGTTCTTTATTAATTGTAGAGGGGGGTTGAAGTAGTAGTGAAGATCTGTAACCAGACTGACTGATGGAAGGCAGGAGACGAGACGGAATGATGTGAGAGAGGTATCAGCGTGTACTGAGAGGAGACCAGACAAAGAGTGAATAATGACTGGGTGCTTATCAAGTGAGAGTCTCTGATGAGGTGCAGGTGCAGCGGGTCGCTGTGGTTACGCCCACTGAGTGGCAAAAAAAAGACTGAGTGGCAGCATTGGTTTTCAGCATGAATGCCGCGAATAACACACAGAACACATCTAAAATTGGAAAAAGCTTTGAGATTGACTTTACAAACAGATTTGACAAGAAATCTGAGGTATACTTTTACAGACTGCCGAAAGAAAAGAGAAGCAAATTGATCGCTATAGAAACAACTGGACTCCAGGCAGCAAAACGTGGATTTTCAGTTATCACTTTGTCTCAATATGTTGAATTTTGGGGTAAAAATCAAACCCTTAAGTTGTATTGTTGACAACTCATCAATTAAATTATATTCTGCATAAATTGGATGTTTTTAAACAAACAATGACAAGAACTAAGTAGAGCAGAATGTGAAGGCAGCATTAGACCAACCTATATTGTATTGTGTTTGTAGTGTTGACACAGGCACATTTGCTTTAGCCTATCAATTTCCTCGGCTTAGAAATCAGGCAAATATAAATGTCAGGAAACACGATTCCTGGCTAAATGTCAATATCCATGGATTACTGGATCTTTGGTGTTGTAAGGAACATTATATAGAATCCAGCCTTTAGTTTAAACTGATAATCGCTTGTTTTACTCTCGCTTTCAGTTTTCCCTATTAAATCCAGTCATGCAGCGGGCTCTTTTGCCACACAGTCCACCTGAGGGGGCGTGTTCCGGCGGGAAAGTGACGTCATACCCTCTATGGAGTGTATTAGCGTTCGCCCCCTTTTTCAGCGGCACTGATACCTGAAGTATATTTTTTCCCATTATTTTTTCCCATAGTATTTCATCGTTAAAGAGTAATAAGCCATGAACCAAGACAATCAGCAAGGTTAATCGCAACATTACAAACTTTGATTTGAAGCAAAAAAGTATTTGAAAGCTGGACAAAATATAAATGTACTTACGGCTTTATTGAGGGATAGAACTGTAATCCCATGAAGCATTGTTTATTGCAAAATATGCATACAGTATATTTAAAAACATAAAAGTGTTTTGAGAGTGTGAGATCGACTGGATTACGCCACTGACAGTGCTTCATGGGAGTGGGTGGAGCGAACAAGATCTTTTGGCACACACTGTAAAAAATGATCGTGATTTTAACGGTCAAAGGTTGTAAAAATGCTACAGTTAAAAACTGTTATTTGGTTAACACAAAGTTTCCTTACTATATACGGTGAATAACTGCAATAGATCTAACCTTATGCCAGTGAAATTTACAGAAAAACAATGTAAAATCCCAAAAGAAAATGATAGAAAACCCAAAAGCATATATTTTTTGTTTGAATCACAGTGAACTTTTGTTAACTATTAAACAGAATATTTTGTTATATTTACAACATGTGATTATAATACATTTTATTTGATACAACTACAAATATTGGTATTAAAAACCTGTACGTTTTTTGAGAAAATACTGTAAAAACTATTTTGTTAATTTGACATGCAAATATTGTGACAATTAAAATTGTCAGTTGTTTTTAAAAATGTAATTCACTTTACACGTTTATGCACTTAAAAATGTCTAAACATGTATTTGAATTGCATTTAAACGTTCCATGCATTTGGATTATGTAATTTGAACAAACAAATTAATCAAATTACTAAGAATCACTATCTAAGAATCAGTAAGATAAATCTTATTTGTAAATCATTTATAAATGAAACAGGTAAGATTTATTTAATTATATTAAACTGAATGTGACTAATAAATCCCAGTTACACGTAAATTAAACAGTTAAGATTTATGTAATAGTACACTTCCTAGTGTTCAGGTGTGTGCTCACTAATGAGTTAAAGTACCATTGAAGCAGTGTTGAAGTTAATGAGATAATTAAGAGATGATTGAGCATTAATGATGAACACCTGATGATAATGAGCAGAATCACTGAAGGAAAGAGAAACGCAAGAACTACAGCTGACTTCAGCCACAGCTTTAGATGAAATCAACTGAAGATAAAAGAAGACATTAAATCTCTGAAGATCTCAGCAGAGGATTAAATAACTCCACAAACAGCATTACCAGCTTCACACATTACTAACCAAACTGACTTTCTTGGTGTAATTTATGTTTTAATTAAAATAATAGTTTTATTTGAAGTCACCATGATGGTGAGCAGTGTTTGCTTTAGTTGGGCTCTTGACCCTTGACTCTCCAACATTAGTTTTCTGGCTGGTTAACCTGTGTTTATAAAGCACTTTTGTTGCAGCATGGAAAGCCAAGCAAAAACATGGTCAGATGATATTTCTCTTTGTTCATGATTATATAATCATCACATAGTGATCACTGGTTCAGAGTCTAAGACTCTGTTTATGTGTTATTAATTTAGTTTTATCATAATAGTGGCCAGTAGATTCTATAGCATGAGCCCTGTTGTGGCAATCTAATATGCAGAATAAAAAAAAAAAATAGTGCACAAAAGGTTTTAATTTACGGCACTTATCAGACACAAACAGATATCAAGAATCAGTGTATGAATCTCAACAATGGTGACAATCAATGAAAACTTCATGCTGCAGTGCATGCTGGGTACCACCAATCAAAACTCCCCCATGGGTCCCAGCATGCATTGCGGCATGAATAAATTATGCATCTGAATTGTGATTATGTTTTTTATTTTTTTTGTCACCATTGTAGAGATGCACACACTGATTCTTGATGTCTGTGTTTGTCTAAATAATGCCGTAGATTAAACCTTTTTTTTGATCCTGCAAATTGTTTGATTGCCACAATGATGCAAGAGTTTATGTAGTAATGTAAACCACATGGCTATTATTACACATATTACACAATTAACACATTACCTCTATAACCAGAGCATTAGAATCTGAATGAGTTTAGTGATTCAGCCACTACATGATGATTATATAATCATCATTAAAGAGCCAAATCACCTGGCCATGGTTTTAGACTTTCTATGCCATAACAAAAGTGCTTTATAAACACAGTTAAAGCAGCCAGAAAACTAATGTTGTTGAGTCAAAGGTCAAGAGCCCAACTAAAGCAAACACTGCTCACCATCATGGTGACTTCATATAAAACTATTAGTTTAATTAAAACAGAAATTACAACAAGAAAGTCAGTTTGGTTAGTAATGTGTGAAGCTGGTAATGCTGTTTGTGGAGTTGTTTAATCCTCTGCTGAGATCTTCAGAGATGTAATGTCTTCTTTTATCTTCAGTTGATTTCATCTAAAGCTGTGGCTGAAGTCAGTTGTAGTTCTCGTGTTTCTCTTCCCTTCAGTGATTCTGCTCATTATCATCAGGTGTTCATCATTAATGCTCAATCATCTCTTAATTATCTCATTAACTTCAACACTGCTTCAATGGTACTTTAACTGATTAGTGAGCACACACATGAACACTAGGAAGTGTTAATTTAACATGGGCGTTTTTCTGTGTACTTTTACATAATTCTTAACTGTTTCATTTACGTATAACTGGCATTTATCAATCACCTTCAGTTTAGTAATTTGTCTATGTAAAAATAATCCAAATGCATTGAAAATGTATATGCAGTTTACATACATAAATCTTTTGCTTTACATTTTAATGTAATACTTACTGGTTTTCTATTTATTTTTAATTTAAAAAAAAAACAACCTGTGCCTCCTCTAACCACAGACTTGTACTTGTCCGTCTAATTTTGAATTTCATAGTGCGCATAGTTTCATAATTCTCTGGTAACCACAGCTGCCAGCATTTTCCTGTAAAAATAACAGTTTTTTGTAGTTTTTTTTACAGTGTACACTTTTTACAGATCCCCATAAAATTAACGGTAAAAAACCGGCAGCTGTGGTTGCCAGAACTTTACCGTAAAAAATACGGCAGTAACATTTAAGGTTTTACGGGACAGCAGCATATAATTTAAAGGTTTATAATGTAATAAATACGGTTAAAAACCATTTATTTTACAGTTCAAAACTGTATAATTTAAAGGTTTATACATTTTGTTTTATTTTACAGTAAAATACCGTTAAATGTACAGTTTTTCGAAGTGAAAAAGAACAGGGCATTGTGTAATTAACAGTGAAAAAACGTAAATTGACATTCCCAGAATTCCCCACATGACACTTAGCATTTGATGCATTTTCATTGAATTAACTATGTTTCTTCTTAGTTTTTTTCTAATCACGTATGTACATTAAGTTTTATGTTACATCTAATGTTGTTAAATTAATGTTTATTGCATTTTTAAAACATCATGTGTGTTACCATGATGGTGTTTGGTGTTTAGTGTTTGTGTGTGCACCTTCTATATGTTAATATTGTTCCTCCAAAAGCTGCGTGTGATGAGCTTTGATTCATCATGTGATTCTCATCACCACTGTAATTGGTGATTGTCAAATTATATAAAAGGAAAATAACAGATATTAGCATTTCAATAAGTCGGTAATTTAATATTTCAGTTCAATACATTTTTTTTTTACCATTATTGTTTTATAGTGTACTGTGTACACATAATTATTTCAATATAAACTTTCAAATTATAGGGTTTTTAACTGTAAAATAAACCATTTTTAACCGTAATTACCACATTATAAACCTTTAAATTAAATCCTGTTGTCCCGTAAAACCTTAAACGTTACTGCCGTATTTTTTACGGTAAAGTTCTGGCAACCAGAGCTGCCGGTTTTTTACCGTAAATTTGATGGGTATTTTTTTACAGTGCATGTTGCATGTTTTGTCTCTTTGATTGATTTAATTTTCTGTACAGTCTTATGGGTAATGTAGTTTTCACCGGGAATTTAAATAAGCTGAAATAATACATGCTGACATATTCAGCTGGAGCAAATACCATCGAATACCTGATTGTTGTTGTTGTTGTTTTTTTACTGTGTTCTATAAAATAATCTGCTTCACTTAAGTAATTAACTCTGAATCTCTGGAAAAAAACACCCACACAGTGAGAGACACACTTGCTGCTGCAGCATTTCAATAAGCTCATTGTTATGTGTTGATTCATATCAAATTTACAGATGTGATTAATGAGAAAGCAACAGTCAAGTCGACCAACAAGGGCAGGTGACAAATAAACATTGGCATCCTGACATGGGAGCTGGGACAGCTGAACTGTAAACAATATAGCCACAATTAATCATCCACATTCAATCGCATGTACATAAAACATACATTAACATAAAATGATGTTGGTGTACACAATGGTGAGTTAAACAGAGTCTGAGCTTTATGGGTAACGGTTGAGAGAGGCTATATTCTTCCAATCACAGTAGTACCTTCTGCATGGCAAGTTGTGTAATTATTCTATAATGCGAAAGAGGCAGTGAAGCAGAGGACAGTCATCAACAACCATTGGCTCATGCCTGTAGGTGTCTGGTGTCTTGTTTACAATTCTATGCCATACATTTCTGTCAAGTGTGAAGCACATTCACTGACAGGTTGTTCATGCCAGTGTACAATGTCATCAGTCAATTCTCAATGGAGTTTTCCGATTCTGTCAAACCAGCATTTTAGTCATTCTCATTCTGCAAATGTGTCAGAACAGTCTTAGCTTTATTTAAATAAATTCTGAATCCAAGGTCTTTATTTGTGATTGTGAGTCATACTTGTATCTGTTTTTTTAATGCTAATACTCTTCTTTCTTTTGTTGAAACTTATTTTACACTGCACAAAAAAAGGAACACTTTGAAAACACATCAGATCTCAATGGGAAAAGATATAATGCTGGATATCTATAGTAATATGGACTAAGATGTAATGTGTTATGAACAAAAGGATGCCACATCGTTTGATGGAAATGAAAATTATTAACCTGCAGAGGACTGAATTCAAAGACATTTGTTACATGTCAAAATATGCCAATCAAAATCCACGGTGCTGGGCAGTGAGCACAGGACCCACGAGAGGATGTCAGGCCTTCAGGCCACCCTCATGAAGTCTGTTTCTGATAGTTTGGTCAGATACATTCACACCAGTGGTCTGCTGGAGGTAATTTTGTAGGTTTCTGGCAGTTCTCATCATGTTACTCCATGCACAAAGGAGCAGGTACCGGTCCTGCTGATGGGCTAAAGACCTTCTACAACCCCCTACAACCCCCTCTGCTACCTAAAACAGATTAATATCTCAGGAGTTTAACTGACTTGATGCTATTCTCTGATTAAAAAGTGTGCCTTTAAAGGTGTTATGAACTGGCTTTTTTATTTTTATACTGTTGTCTAAGGTCAACTGATGACATTTGTGTTGTTTTTACATTCAAAAACATCATAACTAATAAGTAATAGGCTATTTTCTACACTGGTTTGAGGCTGTCTTCTGAACGCTGAGTTTTGATGGGCGTGCTGCACTGGAGATTTGGAAGGAAAAACGCTCACGGCTAGGATTGGATAAGATTTGCATATTTAATTAGCTTTAGCTCCGCTGTCATATGTAGCCCCTGTCAATTAATTTCACATGAGGGAGAGATTATTTTGAAAGCGGCAACTGCAACTTGTATTTATTAGACAAACAGAATGATTTATTTCTCATCCACCCGCGATTGTATAACGTGGACCACTACACCCGCACGATCGGTCGATATTATAAGCACGAACCACGCTCTCACACACGCACTCACACACACACATGCGCTGCGTGCCCAGATCAAGAAAGAATTTCTGCTGACTTCAGACTTCTGGCGGGCGTAGGTTTTGGTCTGGTACAGCCCCGGGACTAGTACTATTTGTTACTCCTCTCGAGGTTTAATAAAAGCTCAAGTCGTTCCTGGGTTTTAACAGGCATTTATTCGTTGACAAAATCTTCAAAACATGTCTTTACATGCTCTCGTATTGTCACATTTCCGCATTGCCGTCAGAACTGGTATAAATAAACAAAAAACACAGAAATGTAAATTAACCTTAAATTCTTGACATACTTAAGACAATACTAAACGAAATCACATATAAAAACTAAGAAATAAAGGATACATTTATGCCATGTAAAATATTGTAATCAGCTTGTTACAAACACAGTCACATAACACAAATAAATGACAAGTATGGAGAAATATACCTCATTGGCCGCATGAACTCGAGAGGGTAAACTTAAAGTGTGCTTCATCTTCACGCTTTACTGACAAACTTGTATATAACTTTATAATCGGATGACTTTCAGACAACAGGCTGACAAGCCGCAGCATATATCTCTCTTATCATAGTGAGTGCACCCATACAGCGTCCACATAGCAACACGTTATAATTTCCATACGGAACAAAAAATAAGTTCCCCCTCTTTTCTCACAGAGTTTTTAAACAGAACGAAATAAACATGAAATTATTATTTATGGCCATGAGACATTATTTGTTTCAAACATATGATTTTTAACCTCATATATATATTTATATTTTAACTGTGAACCATGTTGAAGTGAAATGTATCAGTTACATTTGACAGCAGCTACACTATTACTTATAAAAAAGAAGTTTTAATTTTGTTGCACCATACCTGTCAGATCCAATATAGAAGGCACAATTGTGTCTGCAAATCCAACACTTGAGACTTGTTTACAAACAATTCCGTAGTGAAATGAAGTGAACACACAAACATTCTTCTCCACGTGAGCTGGAACTTCGTTAAAAATAAATGAAATATGAATATCACACATTCCTAATATTATGATCTGAAGGACGCTTATGCAGTGACTGTGTTCTTCCACAATATATTGCTATCTTCTTCCACATTGTTATAGCTGCTGGCTAGATCCACCGAACAGCTCCATGAGTTGGTGGGCGGGGTTACTGAATTACACGTTCTGTAGAGGTTTGTTTCGTAGCACTATGACGTAAGAATGACGCACACAATCGTTTTCTGGGCCTGGTGTCTTTAAAAGCTTTTCTTTGACTAAAAGGAAGTTTTCAGCTCTGAAACTTACAGAATATTCTTATATTATCATGACCTTTTATATATCAAAAGCTCAAGGGAAAATTGATTTCTCAATTCATCACTCCTTTAATTTATTTGAGCAGTGTATAATGTATGTTAGTATGTTGTTACGTTATTATGTTAAATACTGCTCTGAAAAATAAATTAAGAGAGCCTTATAAAAAGATTTCCAGAGCTATATATATATACACTGATCAGGCATAACATTATAATGTGAATGACACTGATTATCTCTTCTTCATGGCACCTGTTAGTGGGTGGGCTATATTATAATAATAATTCATTACATTTATATACCGGTAGTGCTTTTCTAGGCACTCAAATCGCTTTACATAGAAGGGGGAATTTACATATTAGGCAGAAGGGTCATGGGTGGCCAATGTTAATTGATACAAATGGGGCATGAAGGCTGGCCCGTGTGAGCTGATCAAACAGACAAGTTATAGCTCAAATTGCTCAAGAAGAAAATGCTGGTTCTGATAGAAAGATGTCAGAATACACAGTGCATTGCAGTTAGGTGCGTATAGGGCGTGTAGGGACGCAGATCAATTATTGTGCCCATGCTGACCTCTGTCCTCCGCTGAAAGTGCCAACAGTGGGCACGTGAGCATCAGACCTGGACCACGGAGCAATGGAAGAAGGTGGTCTGGTCTGATGAATAAAATTGTTTTTACATCATGTAGATTGGCTGGGTGCATGTGAGAACACATTGCACCAGGATGCACTACCCGGTTTGACCTGACCAAGCGTCGAGGTGTCCATGAGCAAGACACTTAACCAGCTGCTTCCGACGAGCTGGATGGCACCTTGCTGTGTATGAATGAGTGAACGAATGGGTGAATGTGAGGCAATATGTAAAACACTTTTGCCGGCCATTTATATAGCGTTGAAAGTGCTATATAAATGCAGTCCATTTTAATAAAAACAATTGATGTAGTTTTATATTATGTATTTGAATTAATTAAATGTGCCATTTAATGTCTATCCTTGAATCGCTTAACTCAAGGTTGATATAGGATTTGGAAAGTAATTGGTAATAAGTAATTCATTCTTTTTGGAGAGAGTAATTTGTACAGTAATTTAATTACACTATTGAAGATGTAACTAGTAATGAATTACTTTTTAGAGTAACTTACACTGTTGATGGATAAGGGCTGTTTTGGCAGCAAAAGGGGGACCAACACAATATTATGTCACATAAGTCATAATGGTATGCCTGATTGGTGTATAATGTGCAAACATTTTACATTTAGGGGTATAACAACTTGTCTCTGGGGCAATACCGCACCTCCAAAGGGAGATCTTTATACCATATCTAAAAGGTTCCTAGTCTTTAAGGCTCTCTATGCACCTTTTATTGGTTTTAGGGGTTGTCCTTTCCATTTGTGACAGTGTTTTAAATACTAATATTTGTCTGGAACATCTAGTTCTGTTGTGGAATGTACAAAGCAATTTTCAAAAATACATGAATCTATGTAAAGGATGCAATAGATTATTTCGTGAAATTCATTAAAAGAAGGTACACCACCATCTTGCTCCAACCAAAGAGACCAAAGAGAACCCACATGACGTCATAAACACGACTTCTCACCTTGTGAATACGAACATCCCAGGAGGACGCACCAATACTCTGAATTGTTTGAACTTACTCCCAGAAAATTCTTATGCTCTTATTCAGCATATCTTGAGTGAGCACGGTTTGGGTTAATCAACTGAGAGCTAGTAAAGAGCTGTGCAGGTAAACCTCACTTCCCTGGCCCCAGCAGGTACACTTGTGACCGATGCTTGAGGCAGCGGCTTTAAGTGAACTTGTTAGTGTGAACTGGAGGCCTCCAGGCTCTAGTAGAACCCCTCGGGTCCCCAGAGGCACGCTAGAGAGGATGCATCCTTGTTAGCACGCCCACCTCTCTTGTAGGAAACACCAGTTTGAATCTGTCCGGAGTAGGGTAAGTGAAGAAAAGGCAGGAATGATGGGTTATCCACCAACAGATAAAAATGTGAGAAATCATAACAAAAACTTAACAGGAGCTTTAAGCTCTCAGAAACAAAGTAAAGAGACCAGAAAAGGCCAACTTTAGAAATAGGCCCACTGCCAAGTTTTCAAGTGTGAGAGGCATGCACTGCCTACGCTGTATTTTTTTATTTAAGTCTCTTTGAACAAGATACATAAATGTCAGTTTAAACAAAGAAGCAAGAAGCAAAACAGCTTAGATAGAACATTTCCTGGTACAGAAACCAAACATTCAATATTATATATTAATATTAAAATAATGTTATTAAAATAATTATTTAAAAAACAACAACAACTTCATAACATAACATAAGCCTGCCCGTTGTGACATACCTGTGTATGTTTAAGGGTATAAGTGAATTACCTCAACTTTCAGTTCCCAAAATGGCAGTCCCTTTCAGGGTATGTAACTAGCCATAACTCACTCTCTGAACAAAAGAAGAAGATTCTTAGCGTCTGTTTCCATGGTGAATCATCAATTTGTCACTGTTGAGAATGTATTGTGTGTTTTAACCGAGAACATACTCTGAGTTGTCTGAGGCCTGTTCCATGAAACTAGCTGAACAGTTTCAGAGTAGGTTTAGAGTTGACAAATCCAAATAAATCCAACCAGGGGCCTGTACCATGATGGTAGTTTAACAAACTCAGGGTTACAGGATTAGTTTCGAGTTGACAAAACCAAACCATTGTATTAAGGCTTTGTTGGTCCCATGATGCTTATCATCAGCTTTCTTTGTCAACCCAGGCTTTGATCCTGAGTTCAGGAGTTTAGCTGTGACATCAGTAGTGAACAGCCAATCACACGTTGTGGAACTGAGATTAGCTTCTCGCGAGACAATCAGTGAGATTAATTTCTCTCTTCTGCAGAATATTGCATGATTGAAAAATATTAAGAATAAAAAATTAAAAAAATACACAGCAAGAAGAAAACCTGTCTATGAAAGAGTACAACTTAATGAAAAAATAGTATACATCAATCCAAGTAAAAGTTATGAAGTTAGTTTAGTTGATATAGAGAAAATTGAACATTTAAGCTCAGTAAGTTTCTTTTTTTTTAATAGGCTAGTTGTATTTATTGATTTTAAAGCTTATTCATATGACTTTATTCAGTTGATGTTATTTATATGACTTATGTATTAATTTTAACAAAGTGCCTATTAATGATTGATTAACTAAAACGATAAATGTGTAATTGATTAAAGGTATAATAATTACATAAATTATATCTAAATCATTCAAAATTATTATTTTTTTATAAATAAGCATTGTTAAAAGCCAGACGCTTTAGTTTTTAAAAACCATTTTGCTATGTAGTGACCTTTAATTTGGAGTAGAAACAGGGGGAGTGACTTTATTGCATCAGAGGTGTGTCACTTTACTCACAGCTGATTGGTCCAATTTCAGATTGAGATCTCTTATCCAGAACATAACCTGCCCCAGAGCAGGTTAGCTGTGGAGCGTAAGTTACTATGGCGATGAACACAGCTAAAAGCCAAACTAATTTAATGGTACCTAAAACCCAGGATTGGAACAAACTAAGCTTAAACAAATCTGGCTAGCCAGCTGAACCGGCTTCATGGTACAGGCCCCTGGTTTAGATCAAGTTCAACCGTTTCTTAAAGCTTGGTATAAACTTTCTCTGTCAACTCAGGTTTAATCCAGAGTTAGCAATTAACTCTGAAGCGCGTGCACCTGAAAGTGTGACATGTGCGGCAAACAGCCAATCACAGTGTCCGTTTTCATCACTTCTCTTCTGAAGATTGAGAGATCGTTTTGAAAATTATGAAATTAAATGCGTTTACAGAGCAGGAATAAACGAAAGACGAGAAGGCAGTTTAAAGAATACCTGACTATATCAATGCATGATGTGAATCAAAGAATATGCCTAATAATTATAGGTTCACAAAGAGCTCAAATACACATTCTTTAAAATAATTATGAATGAATGTTTTATGCATTTATATTAATATTTGTCTACTGGTCAATTAATATGATAATTATATGAATATATTATATTAATTAAAAGTAATTTGAATAATAAAAATATAATAAATAATTAGTGCCAAAGGATGAGCAATTTTGATGAGCAAACGTTTTTTTCACTATAAACTGCAAATTTGGAATGAGAGATACAGAGGGTGTGGCTTGCGTCTTTACTTGCAGCTGACTGGTCCAGTTTGGGTTTGCGATCTCTAACCCAGAATAAAACCTGCTCCAGAGCAGGTTAGCAGTGTAGTGTAAGTTACCATAGTGATAAACAATGATAAAAACTAATCCACCTTCTTTAGCCCGAAAAACGTTGGCTCAAACTTATCTTGAACTTACCTGGGTAGCAACCGAAACCTTGTTGCTGAAACGAGGTATATGTGACTTTGGTATAAAGTTAACCTTGATTTCTGGAATACCCCATAGGTTATGTGACATACCGGTATGTTTAAGAGTAAGTAAGCGGATAACCTCAACTTTCAGTTCCAAAAACAGAGGTAAGTTTCAGGCTATGTAAGTAGCTGGCAACTCAGGAGCAGGTTATGTTCCAGGGGGGTACTCCAGAAAGCAAGGTTAACCCGTATATCCAGCGTGTGTGTTATTGACCTTACCGGAAGTGAAGTGCGTTCCAGGCTGTTGGATATAGCGCTTTATTTGAGGTAAACAATTATATAAATACGGCTCAATTTTTCACACAAACTGATCGTTTTGTCTAAAGATATCAGTGTCGTCATGAGCCACAGGGCTCTTTGTGCATGTTGTCTAAGCATGTTTTTTTGTTGCTCTCATAGAATGTTACCCATTCACATGATTATATGACCTACACAGCAACGATTGGAGTTTTAAAATCTTCATTTGTGTTCTACTGAAGAAACAAAGACACCTATACATGTTGGATGCACTGGGGGTAAACAGATGAACATTACATTTTCATTTTTGGATGAACTATCCCTTTAAAGCCGCACTTGGCTACTTTTGCTCTCGGGGTCCCCCTACAGTTTGGAAAAAATAATGTCCTCAACAACTGTCGTAAGATCTGTCATCCTACAACAGGGGATGCCATCGCGCGTGCATTTGTTGACATGACAACCCTGATAGCCCTGAACTAGTGATGCGTGGGTCGTCTCATAACCCGCAGACCCCGTATGTCTATTTAATGGTCACGGGTGCGCGGCGGGTTGTAAAAATATATACAGTGGTGCGGTGCGGGCCAAATAACTTAATAAAAGTGGCGCCGCGGGTCGGTGCAGCACTAACAGTTCCCCTGAACACTGCAAGAGGAGTTCAGAGTTCTTCTGGCGTCGCGTGTGAAATGTCTTCATCCCAGGTAACGTTACAGTCAGTGGCATGTTTCAGCATGTCATATGAATATAATTTCATGGGTTTTATTTTTTTCAAACGCCAAATAATCACGATGCTCACGTTTACAAGCCAGCGTCATTATAGTAGTCTATTGGTTAGCGTTTTACAGAATCTATATGATACTTCAGTTCAATGTTTGAGTGGTAGCTCACCATGACCGCATCGGTCGGGCACGCCTCCTTCAGCTCACGCCGACGAGCAAACGCTGGTCACATGTTGATCCTCGTCCTGCCTTTAATCCCATCACTTTTTCGTTTCCTCTTATTGCTTTCCTCCAACAAAACCATTTCTTTCTTATTTGTCTCTGCTGCTTCGGACATGACTATATTATCCGACGAACAAAGTTGGGCTCGCACGTCCGAATTTAAGGAAGTGTTGGTGGAAGTGACGTAGGCCTATTTGCCGTAAAGCAGTAGAATTTTGTAGTTCTTTAATTTTGTTCTCGGGTTACTACCCGAAACCCGAAGTTTAAAAGTACGATTAAAACGATATAGACCCCAATCAGGCTATGGCAGACGTTTCATTCAACCTATTGTAAGTCGATATATCATCAAAGAGTCTTAAAAAATATATTATGAAGGTTGAAAAGTTACCTAGTGCTCCTTTAAACTAAAAGTTTAAAAAAATGATTACACAACCACCAAATTAGCGTCTGTTTCCATGGTGAATGATCGATTCGTCGCTCTGTTGAGAATGTCTTGTGTGTTTAACCTAACCGGGATAGGCTACTCCAAGGCAAGTTGTCTAAATTTACTCATGGGCGCGTTTTTGGAAACAGCATATCCCGAGTAAGCTGGGTTCTGGAATACCCTCCTGTTGCATGGCTGAAATAAATTAAAAAAATTCTGGAATGCCCTCCTGTTGCATGGCTGAAATAAAACAATTAAATAACAGATTTCCAAACTATAAGTTACGGACTGACATCCCTTGGGGACTCATGTGTCGTTTGTAAGTTACTCCTTCTGAAAGACCAAATACGATTCAAATGAATTAAGACATAGACGCATACTCGCTTCACATAACTATTTTTAAATTATGCAGACTGCATGTCGGTCCTGTGTGTGCGCATGCGCACTACAGTGTGTTGCATAAACGCGGAATCGGCGGTCGTTATGGAACTGTTTATGTGGTTGGGTTATTAGTTAAGTCCCGGCTCATTTTCTAAGCAAAGTGTCCTTATTTCTATAGAATCCATTTCTCATCAAACCAATCTGCTTGCTACACAAGGCATTCAAGTATGAGTGACGAGGATGAAAGAGACAAGAAGGTTAAAAGAAAAACAGGTTCGGTTGATTCAAAGACGCCTGCGAAGAAGAGACAGAAAATAAAAGACAAAAATGAGGGGAAAAGCAGCGAAGTCCAGAAATCACGCGGTACTATCTATCTATCTATCTATCTATCTATCTATCTATCTATCTATCTATCTATCTATCTATCTATCTATCTATCTATCTATCTATCTATCTATCTATCTATCTATCTATCTATCTATCTATCTATCTATCTATCTATCTATCTATCTATCTAGCGTTGGTGAAACTGTTTTAACTAGCCTACGCTTTCACATCTTCCAGTTTAATGAAACACATTTGCCTTACATTATCAACAGGGATCTATTAAGCTATTGGTATAACTTTGTATGTTTATACAATACACTCAGTGGGAAAAAAAACATCCTCTTTCAACTGTTTCTGTCTCACTGTCAAAATGTCTTATTATATGTAAATCTTTGTATGAACATAAAAAGTTTCAACAACTGATACGGAACAGATTTAACAAACCGTGGATGAACAGAAATGGAATAATGAGTCTGAACGGAGCGGGGCTCAGTATCAAAAGTAGCAGTCAGTATGCGGTGTGGCCACCAGCTGCTACAGTGCATCTCATCTTCATGGCCTGAGGAATATTTGCTAGCTCTTGCTGTGAGATGCTACCCTGCTCTTCCACCAAAGCATCCGCAAGTTCTCACACACAGATTGGGACCATATGGTTAGATGTGGTTTGGTGCTGCAAGGACAATCAGCTGTCCTTCCTGTCTTAGGCATCTTACATTATGGACAATGACAATGATCTGTTCAGGTCTGCAGCAGGCCTATGGCATATTCACACAGGTAATCAGAGACTCTGGCAATTTTTATCCTGTTTTTTTTCAGAGTCTGTAGAAAGGTCTCTATTATAACTCTGACATTCATTTTCTTCTACCTGAAAACCGATAGGGCCAGATTTACTAACGGCCTGCGCCAGCACAAACCCTCTTTTGGCGTTAAAACAAATACTGTCAGGATTTACTACAGACGCAGTGAATTGCTTTTGCATATTTTTACATTGCCATTTCAGAGAGCAAGTCTTTTTAGGTCGGCAACATTGTTCAGTGTTAAGAGACTGTTTTGTGATGTGTTTTTCTCTGATCTTTAGTTCCCGATGGTAAAGCTGACGCTACAAAAACTGAAGTAAAGCTCTCTGGCAAGGGCAAGGATGATAAGAAAAACAACTCAGATGCTGGCAAATATACTTCTGAAATTAAGAGGAATGAGAAAGGACAACTTGTGTTTAAAGGTGAAGTTAAGAATGTTTTGTAGTATATATAGTTTTGTAATTTATTCATTCACTCACTATCTTTTAATTTCTCTGTTGTTGCAGACCATCTAGAGTTCACACCTAACATGACTCCCAAAGAGGTTTTACAGGCAGGCAGTTTTGGGGGTACCTATTTCAGGCCCATCTACTCCAGCATCACAAGTACGTCTCACAATGAAATTAAGTTTGTTTATTTGAATTTCAAAACATGTACAGTGCCTATAAAACATAATTATCCCTTTTGAATGATATTTTACTGTTAACTCACAGTAAAGGGTGAGACACACAACACACTATGAAGGGTGAGGCGACTATGAAGGTAGATGCCAAAATAACTTTTTTCCAATTCGTCATTGTAAAACCGCTTAAAGGGTTAGTTCACCCATAAATGAAATTGATGTCATTAATGACTCACCCTAATGTTGTTCCACACTTTTGGAACACAGTTTAAGATATTTTATATTTGGTCCGACAGCGTATCTAAGTGTATGCACATTATACTGTCCATGTCCAGAAAGGGAATAAAAACATCATCAAAGTAGTCCATATGTGGCATCAGTTAGTTAATTAGAATCTCTTGAAGCATTGAAAATACATTTTGGTCCAAAAATAGCAAAAACTACGACTTTATTCAGCATTGTCTTCTCTTCTGCGTTTGTTTTCAAACCTCAAATAAAGATTTAAACAGTCATGAATCAGCGGATTGATTCATGATTCGGATCGCCAATGTCACGTGATTTCAGCAGTTTGGCAGTTTGACACACGATCCAAATCATGAATCAATCCTCTGATTCATGGTTTGAAAACAAACGCGGAAGAGAAGACAATGCTGAATAAAGTCATAGTTTTTGTTATTTTTAGACCAAAATGTATCTCTCGATGCTTCAAGAGATTCTAACTAACTAACTGATGCCACATATGGACTACTTTGATGATGTTTTTATTCCCTTTCTGGACATGGACAGTATAGTGTGAATACACTTACATACGCTCTCAAACATAAATATATGCTTTCGCTCTCTGATAAATATAAAATATCTTAAACTGTGTTCCGAAGATGAACGGAGGTCTTACGGGTGTGGAACGACATTAGGGTGAGTCATTAATGACATCAATTTCATTTTTGGGTGAACTAACCCTTTAAGGGACAGTTCATCCAAAAATGAAAATTCTTTCATCATTTACTCGCCCTCAAGTTTTTCCAAACCAGTATGAAAGTATTTCTTCTGGTGAACAGAACCAACCCTATTGGCCCTAATAGGCCCTATTGACTTCCATAGTATTCTCCAGATAGTAGATAGCAGTGGCCAGATGTGCAAAGCTGATAGAGACCTGTAAGGCTGTAAATGCTTCCAAAGGTGCATTTACTTCAGACTGTCAGTGCAAATCCCACTTTTGTGTGTATCCAATTGGAATCTGATCGTATTAAAGGGTTACTTCAGCGATTAGCATATGGCTTTGTATCAGTAGAAACCCTGGGGTATATTCAAATTATTGTGCTTTCCCCCCTCATATCTCCCTGAGACGAGAGATTTATGCATTTTATTTCTGGAAAAATTCCTCCTATGATGCAAATTGACGATTTTTGCATCATAGGAGGAATGTTTACCCAGAGGCTAAAGACTACAGCCAGCAGAGGGAGCCATTTCCGCATGTTTTGAATCCGCGCATGGGGGATGGGAGATAACACTCAGCTTGCAGAGAGAGTTTAGGTTGCAGCTACAGGATCATTTAAACAGAGCTATGGTGAGCAATGTAAGTCTTTTAACTTCTCAAATTCATTTCTATGAAAGTTAAGCTTGCAAAGGCATGAACTGAAACGCGCCAGACTGAACTTGCGTTGTGAATGTATGCCGCGAGTGTAGTCGCGATTACCTCAGCTCTCATCACTCCTGCAGTTAGTGCTCAGTGCTGTGATACTCGCGCGGAGACTCAATCTTTATATTGAACAGACACGTTCAGTTTTTAATGTAGTGTCTTCTCTAACTCAGTCACATTAATAAAGTTGGTGGCGTTGGGAATGGCCTCACAGGGCAGCGAAGCATTCTGGGAATTGTAGTCTTTAATCCCCATGGGACAAAAATACATTTTCGGTCTTTTCTCAGTCTAGAAGGCACCAAATTCAAAAATAATTTCACATTTCTACTGCATTGATGACCCAGTTTAAATACAGATTCATCTTCCCAGCGCTGAAGTACCCCTTTAAGCAAGTGTGAATGGCAAGAAAAAAAAATCACATGAAATGCGATTTCTACAAATCCGTTTTGAGCTACATTTTTTTGTGGTTTGAAATCCAATTCAAATTTCTACAGTTTCAGTCTGACTCCTTTGATCGGATTTCGGGTGGTTTATGTCACTGTCTCACACTATGTAAAATGTAAACACGACAGACCTTATTATAGGAAGCATGCTGCAGACAACTGTGTTGTTGCAAAGGGCATGGAATAAAGCTGCGCATACCAGCCTTCTACATTTCTCACGGCAGCTACATATATTGTCATGTGGTAAATAAGCCAACATGCAAACCTCTCCATGTTGTTGTTGTTTTTGGCATATGCCTATCAACATAATGTCATTGCAATAGGAATCAATACAGATTTTCAGGAAAATGAAACGGCGCCACAGGACACGCAAATCAGATCTGGACAGTTGCGATAAACAGTGTGGATAGTCAGTAATTTAGTTTAGATTCCAAGCAGATACACCAATAATCGTATGTTGACTGACAATTCGATCATAGCCTGAGTATTGACTTGGAAAAAAGGCAAACATTTTTACCAATTTGAAGAAATCAATTTTCAAATGGACAGAGGCCAGATCAGAAAAAGATCTAATTATTTACTGTGTACTTTCCTCTTAAAAAGTTTGTTACAAGTACTTGACTTGAAGTAAGTGACTTGATTCAGACTTGAGCAAGGGACACAAAAAAAAGTTTTTTTGTTTTTTTTCACATTTCTGAGAGCAAGGCCACTTCATGTCCTTTGGGAGGCAGCAAGGTTGGTTTATGTACTCAAATGTGTTGCAATTGTTGTAAATGCCAGGTGTTTTTTTTTTCTTTTAATAAGAGCAACATTACAAAGATGTTTGGCAGGAGCTTCCCGAAGACTGGTTGGATGGACTAAACATCTCTAAACAGGTGTTATTCTTCATGATGGCATTTAAATAGTTAGCGCTTTTGACATTAAAAAAAAAAAAACTTTAAACAAACATTTTATTATGAGTGTCTGTAGCAGATAAGATCACAGTACAGCTCTTTGAGGTCAGATCATGGACTGTTATTAGTACTTCTTTCTATAACCATTATTAATATAATTTTTACTGATCTGCTGTTATTTTTATGTGGTCCTTGTCTGATGTTGTTTTATGCAGTATTTTATGTTAGAAAACTGGCCATTTGAGTGGTTTCATCCACTTAGTTTGAAGCTCTGGGCTATGAGCACATGAGACAATATTCTCATGCAAAAGGGAACACCGTAAAATTTTATTTAGCCACAAGACCTTATTTGCACTTGATAAAAATGAATGAATAAGTTGATAACAGTTCGATTAACACATGGTTGACAACTGTAGTTGACAAAAGCTGGAATGCTACAAGCTAGTGGTTTTCAGAGACAGCGTATTCATCTCTAACATGGAGCTGCTATTGAATGCATGTATTTGAGATATAATTAAAACTTTTGTGGATATCTAAGCAGGTTTTACACTGTTTGAATTTAAGACTAATTTAGTTCTATTTTTAATGTTTTTATCTTGGATTATTTCAGGTGGCTTCATCCACGTATAGGGAAGACGTGAACACCTATAATGTAAAATGTGGAGGCAGTCTTGAGATGTGGGAAAGCAGTGGGTGGATCATACCCCAGGATCCATACGGCTGGTTCCAGTGGTACTGCAGGCAAGAGCTCCTGCAACGCAATACTGTCCAAAAGTTTGTGGTCAGAATAATTTGTTTAGCAAATAAATGAATACGTTTATTCAGCAAGGAAACATTAAAATGATCGAAAGTGAGAGTAAAGTAGCACAAAAATTCAATTAAATTTAAATTTAATGATTTTGTTAATTAATTTTTTTAATTACAGAATGAATAAAATGCCATGGTTTCCACAAAAATATTAAGCTGTTTTCCATAATGATAATGTTTCGGATATGTTTCTTCTTGAGCACCAAATCAGCTTATTAGAATGATTTCTGAATGATCATGTGACGCTGAGGACTGGAGTTTCCTGCTGAATGATGTTGAAAATGTTAAAATATATAAAAAATAGAAATATAAAATTTAAATCCCAATACATGCATGTTGTGACAATTAAAGGGGTGACAGCCCTAAAAGCTAAGTTGTCCTAAAATATACTCTTTACTTGAGCAGTTCCCCTCACCTTTGCTCTGCATAGGAAATATTATAATATTTTTGTTGTTGTTTTAAAAAAAATCTTTTACACATTCATGTTCTGTCTTCCCAGTAGATTTTACCAGGGCAGACGAACGATGGATGATGCACGACAGATCAGTCGCTGGGCCAAATGTGCAGGAGTCAAAGGTCGGTGGCGGCAAAATCTCATTACAAAAGTGGTCCGGTCCGGTTGTGCTTATGACAACTCCGGTGTTTCCCCGGTGGTCAGACAAACTCTACAGCACTGGGGTTACAAACTCACCCTGGAGGACTATAAGGAAGGAGCAAAGAGGGTCAAACCCAAATAAAATTAACAGACTTCAAAATTGGTCTCATCTGATTTAACAGTGCAGAATGGGGTAGATTTTGCTGGCCTTGTTGCAAGGGTCATAAACTGACAAATCAGATTACATTTTTTTTAATGTTTTGTCTGGCTGAGGGACTTGTTTAGCTCAGAAGACCATTGGGAATATAACTGCTTTAATTGGTTCCCAATGGACATGTATTCTGTAAGCGATATTAGTAAATAGAAAGATTATAATTCTAAATGGTCTCTTCCAAATTTGGATCCAAAGTAAAAGGCGACATTAATCCTTTTTTTGCTGTGAAATTTGTGTGGAGTTTTACAGAACCGTGCCCTGGAGGAATTTGAAGAATGGATCTGCGATATGATCTGGCCATTCTTACAATGATTTTATTGTGACAGTAATTTGGTTTTCTATGTTTTTATTTAATATGAGCTAAACATGCTTATGTGATGTTTCTTGACATGACACTCTGTCAGTGTCATACAAACTTATGTCTTACCAGTCATGTGTGAATGCAGTTTATTAAAGGATCCTTTTTTGTATCTGCTATTTTCTTTTTTTGCTGTCTCACTACACTTTACACAGTTATGGCTGCAGAAATGGGCATGTCTTAAGTTTATGTGGGCATCTTTTCTGTTATGCAGTACATGTTTATGTCCCCATCATATATGTATTGATATATTGGATATTAGTTGATATAGATGGAAATCATATTAGTTAGCTGTATCACAATATCACTAATATACAGTGGGGCAAAAAAGTATATAGTCAGCCACCAATTGTCCAAGTTCTCCCACTTAAAAAAAGATGAGAGAGTATTTTTCTGTATTTTTCATCATAGGTACACTTCAACTATGATAGACAGAATGAGAAAAAAATAGAAAATTACATTGCACCTGTTTGAACTCATTACCAAACTCCACTATGGCCAAGACCAAAGAACTGTCAAAGGACACATAAAAAAAATTGTATACCTGCACCCGGCTGGGAAAACTAAATCTGCAATAGCTAAGCAGTTTGGTGTGAAGAAGCCAACTGGGAGCAATTATTAGAAAACAGAAGACATACAAGGCCACTGATAATCTCCCTCGATCTAGAGCTCCACACAAGATCTCCCCCCGTGTGGTCAAAATGATCACAAGAACAGTGAGCAAAAATTCCAGAACCACATGTGGGACCTAGTGAATGACCAGCAGAGAGCTGGGACCAAAGTAACAAATGCTACCATCAGTAACACACTACGCCACCAGGGACTCAAATCCTGCAGTGCCAGACATGTCCCCCTGCTTAAAGGTCCCGTTCTTTGTGTGTTTTCGAAGCTTTGATTATGTTTACAGTGTGCAATATAACATGAGTTCGTGTTTCACGTGTAAAAAAAACAGTATTTTTCACACAATTTACTTATCTGTACACCGCTGTTTTCATAGTCCTAAAAACGGCCTGATGATTTCCTTGTTCTATAAAGTCCCTCCTTCAGAAATACGTAACGAGTTCTGATAGGGCCAGCGCTTCTTGTGTTGTGATTGGACAGCAGCTTAGCGCACTGCCCGAAAAGGTCCCGCCTGTTACCATAACGGGGAGATGCAAGCACTGAATGCGTGCTCTTCTCCACGTTGGAGAGCAACAAGACCACGGCCCCTATTTTGCGTGTTCTTGTAGGCGGAGGGTTAGTCAACAAACTGTCCTAGTGATGTCATTACATCCCTGCACTTCCTGCTGTAGTCCAAACCGGCCCTTCGCTGTAGGCTTTGAAAGGGAACTTCTGTTAAATAAAATATTTCGCTTGGCATTGAACTTTGAGCTTTCTAATTTTACAGGTATTATTTATGCTCTAACAGCAACATTACACACTAACTAAAGTTTGAAAGATGGAATCGCGAAGAACGGGAGCTATAATACAGTACATAACCGGGCCTGTCTAAAGTTTGCTAGAGAGCATTTGGATGATCCAAAAGAGGATTTGGGAAATGTCATATGGTCAGATAAAACCAAAATATAACATATTTGGAAGAGAAAGAATACTGAGTTGCACCATACCTCCTATGAAGCATGGGGGGGACACATTATGCTTTAGGACTGTTTTTCTGCAAAGGAACCAGGATGACTGATCCGTGCAAAGAAAAGAAAAAATGGGGCCATTTATCTTGAGATTTTGAGTAAAAACCTCCTTCCATCAGCAAGGACATTGAAGATAAAACGTGGCTGGGTCTTTCAGCATGACAGTGATCCCAAACACACCACCTGGGCCTAGATCTCAACCCCATAGAAAATCTTCGTAGGGAGTTGAAAATCTGTGTTGCCCAGCGACAGCCCCAAAACATCACTGCTCTAGAGGAGATCTGCATGTATGAATGAACCAAACTACCAGCAACAGTGTGTAAAAACCTTGTGGCGACTTAAAGACAGCGTTTAACCTGTGTCATTGCCAACAAAGGGTATATAACATATATATAGTATATAGCAACATATGTATGTATGTATATATATATATATATATATATATATATATATATATATATAGTACTGAAATATATATATCATATATATCATATATATATATATATATATATAGTATTGAAAAGTGTTGAGATTAACTTTTGTTATTGACCAAATTATTAATTTCCACCATTATTGGCAAATAAATTCTTTAAAAATCAGACAATATTATTTTCTGTTTTTATCCTGTCTCTCATAGATTAAGTGAAGCTGTAATGAAAATTACAGGCCTTTCTCATCTTTTTAAGTGGGAGAACTTGCACAATTGGTCAGGTGGCTGACTAAATAATTTTTTGCCCCACTGTAACTAAGTGAACTTGATTTGTTGACTTGTTCTGTTTTTTTTTTTTTTTTTATATCAGTTGATTCGACCTTCTATTATATTAGATAAAATTTCATTAATGTATATATCTAAAAATCAGAGGAAGTTTAAGATCTTTGAAGAATAAACTTCACATGCCTGTATAAAATATGTCTAATTTGTTTCCATACATTTAAGATTGTTGTAATGGCGTAAATAAAATTATCCCAAAGTTTCACAGACCAGGTTTAAACAGAGCATGACTAAAATGCACGCTTGAGCTGTTTTAACTGAAAGCAACATTAACTTAAAATACACTCCTGAACAAAATCTTAAGACCAGGGGATGCATTGCAAGTTTTACACATTTCGCACTTGTGGATCATAACCGGGTTGTAAGTGCTGCTTCAAAATGCCAAAAGAAGAAACAGGCTCAACAATCCTACCACGTTCAAAGAGAGAAAGCCTTTTTGCCTTTGCTATCAGGAGATCTTGACAGTATGACTGCTTGAAGGACAATGACATGAAAGTCATAGTTTTGTGCAGATTTGACCCTTTTTATGGCTATGGTCTTAAACTTTTGATCAGCTGATGAACGGCCTGTTTGAGTTTAAATGCAGTTTTCAATAAATTGCCTACTCTCTATTTTTTGTCTCTTGCTCCTGTTTCTTCTTTTGGCATTTTGAAGCAGCACTTACAACCCAGTTATGATCCACAAGTGCGAAATGTGTAAAAACTTGCAATGGATCCCCTGGTCTTAAGATTTTGTTCAGGAGTGTATCATATGTCAATGCCATTTTTCCCCCCAAGATGCACACCCGTAATGTTTTTTTTCTTCTAATGCACGTTTATAAAACCTTTTTTAATGCCCTAATGCTAAAGGTGTGATGCTAAAGCCCTGTCTGTGAAACCCATAGACTGTAAAAAAAAAAAAAAAAAAAAAAAAAAAAAAAAATATATATATATATATATATATATATATATATATATATATATATATATATATATATATATATATATATATATATATTCATGCAAAAATATATACAGAAAATTATAGATGCAATAACAGCTCACAACAAGTATAAAAAAATAAAAAATAAAAAAACGCCCGAGCCTGACCAGGTCATATTTGCATTTAAGTCTGGTTCAGACTTTAGAATTGCTTCCTAAATTGACAACACAGGCATTATACAGATTTTTTTTTTACTTGATTACTGTCAGTTAACATCTTAGTCAATATAAAATGTGTACATTGGTCCACAATTTTTATTTGGACCAATGTAACCTTGGTTTTGTTGATTGCGCTTCCTCAACACTGGTCGGCGCCAGCAGGTTTCGATCCTTTTTTTCAGCATTTATCAATCCACGCCGCTCACTAACTTGTTTTTTTTCACCGTCATTTCCTACCAATTTGGCCTTGGTTTTTGGTTTAAAAACGAAGACAACCAATGAAACATTTGTTACATAGAAACGCCATTTTCTTGACGTAAAGCCGACCAATCAAAAGCAGTAAGCGTACGCCGGAAAACCATGCGCCAGCCAATGAGCAGGTAGAGCAGTCAGCACGTTGAGGTGTACGGCGTTCCGCCCTTCTCCTCTTTGTGGTCAACGCTGCGTGTGTTACTGAAGCGGATTAAAATCTCTTATTAAAGGTATTTAAACAATTACATTTCACTTATATTATTTGCATACGTTGCATGCTTTTATTCCAAATTGAATGTGTAAGTGCACATCAGCTGGTGATGAGCCCGTGCTATTCGTTGCGTTGAGTGTTCGGCCGGCTCAGGCTTCGCTTTGCAAACCCATAAACGCTCATTAATAAAGAAAATAGACAATTAATAATGTTTGCATGCATGCAGTTATTTACGCTCATCAATGAAAGTAATTCGATCTTAATTTGTTAACTCATAACAACGAACAAAGAAAACATGAGCGAACAATCAAACAATAATTGAAAACAAAGACCCCAAATTGCACCCACAAATAGTTAAGTCGCACTTCTAATGAACATTTCTAATAAAGAATAGCTATTAAGGCATTAGTCATTAAATATACATTAATGAAGAGATGTTTGATTTAAATAACATGGTCAATGATAGAAAAAATGTCAAGCTCTGTTGTGATTTTTTTTTTTTAAATATATGTGTATATAATGTGATCAGATTAACTATTTTTTGAGTTTCATTGTCTCCTGTTTACTGTGTTCACACTGTATGCCCAATGTTTTCCATTAAGCATTTCACTAAATGATGCCAAAAGGAGAAAACGAAAAAAAAGATGCTGCAATATGAGTGAATCCTGTTACATTAGCAGAACAACATCCATCATGGCATTGTGTACATTTTTGAGTTTTATTCTTAGGTTTTGGAAATCATCATCTTAAAAAAGTGTGTATTGATGATGTATGTGCTTTAATAGATGCAAGGCAACAGAGGACCACGTTCAGAGCAGCAGAATCACGGCCCACCCCGACAGCAGCCCAACCCCCAACAAGAGCACCAGAGGAAGCCATCAGGAGCCGACAGCAATGGACAGCACACTGATGCTGGAGAGCAGAGTAGCCCGAGTAAGCATTAGTTCTGGACTGAAGAGCATTTACACAACACTGGCACACAGCTATATAATTCACACTGATCTTTGGCATTATATTGCAGTGATTGTTGCTGACTGAACTTTCTCTCCTACAGATGATGCTTTCACTATAGACCTGCAGAACTTCAGGAAGCCGGGAGAGAAGACCTACACACAGAGGAGCCGGCTGTTTGTGGGGAACCTACCCACTGGAACCACAGAGGAGGATGTGGAGAAGCTCTTCTCCAAGTATGGCAAACCTTCTGAGATCTTCATCAACAAGGACAGAGGATTTGGCTTTATCAGGCTGGTGAGTTTGACTTTCACCATCACCTTGGAAAAATTCAGAGGGATACGTTTTGGTGTTGTGACAATATAACTAATGGTGGACTGTCTATTGTTAGAGATGTGCTATATCAATTATATTTTGATATGTAAATATATCCACTTAAAAAAGTAGTACTTAAAGTTATTGACACAAAAATAAAAAGTGGTTATTAATGGCAGAAAGCTGCCGGTCGCAGCATGCAATATAGAGCTCATTTCTCTATGTTGGCTTATTGCTCTTTAATGGTCAAATACACATTTATGTTAAAGGGATATTTCACCCAAAAATGATCCAAAAATGCTATTACACAAAGGAAGATATTTGCAAGAATGTTTGTAACCAAGCAGATCTCTGCCCACGTTGACTGCCGTATTTTATTTCCTACTCCCTACAAACATTCTTCCAAATATCTTCCTTTGTGTACAGCAGAAAAAAGGTATCTTCATGTTTGGAACAATTTGCGTGTGAGTAAATGATGAGTATTCATTTGAGTGAACTATCCCTTTAAAATGTCAATTGTGTTGAATATTTAGGTAAACAGAACATAAATAATTAGATAAAAACCCAGTATGGGTCAGTATAAATTAGAGCTATGCATTAGGTCTTAAGGTGACAGCAGCCTAATAAACCTGCTTCCATCTATGTCATTAAAGGGTTAGTTCACCCAAAAATGAAATTTCTTTCATTAATGACTCACCCTAATGTCGTTCCACACCCGTAAGACCTCTCTTCATCTTCGGAACACAGTTTAAGATATTTTTATATTTAGTCTGAGAGCGTATACAAATGTATGCACACTATACTGTCCATGTCCAGAAAGGAAATAAAAACATCATTAAAGTAGTCCATATGTGGCATCAGTTAGTTAGTTAGAATCTCTTGAAGCATTGAAAATACATTTTGGTCCCAAAAAATAATAATACGCCTTTCAGCATTCAGCATTGTCTTCTCTTCCACGTTTGTTTTCAAAACTCAAAGATTCAAACAGTCATGAATCAGCGGATTGATTCATGATTCGGATCACCAATGTCACGTGATTTCAGCAGTTTGACCCGCGATCCGTCAATCCGCTGATTCATGACTGTTTGAATCTTTATTTGAGGTTTGAAAACAAACGCGGAAGAGAAGATAATGCTGAATAAAGTCATAGTTTTTGTTATTTTTGGACCAAAATGTATTTTCGATGCTTCAAGAGATTCTAATTAACTAACTGATGCCACATATGGACTACTTTGATGATGTTTTTATTCTCTTTCTGGACATGGACAGTATAGTGTGCATACACTTAGATACGCTGTCGGACCAAATATAAAATATCTTAAACGTTGTTCTGAAGATGAACGGAGGTCTTACGGGTGTGGAGCGACATTAGGGTGAGTCTTTAAAGGGGGGGTGAAACACTCAGTTTCAGTCAATCTCATGTCAATCTTGAGTACCTATAGAGTAGTATTGCATCCTTCATATCTCCGAAAAGTCTTTAGTTTTATCATATTTATAAAAGAAATATGGGCTGTACCGAGTCTTTCCGGAAAAAACCGAGCGCCTGGAGGCGTATCGTGTGGGCGGGGCTAAAGAATGACAAGCGCGCAAAGCGGTGACGTCCTCAAGCGTGGAGAAACCCATCGCTATCTCAGCTAATACAGATAATGATCCACAATCAAATCTGAAGCTGAAATAAATTGAACAGGAGAAACGGCAACATCAGGATGTCCGTCTCTGTGGTATGTACTGTATTTAGGGGCCTTTGTGTGCAGTTTATGAGGACATGATTCGGTTTATGGACTATTGTATGTGACTAGACCTTAGAGGTAGCAAGCAAAACGGTTTTGCACGTCAGAGTCAGAATAGTGTAAGGTTATACAGAACAACAATGGAGTAACCGTTATCGCATTTGAATGACGAAGCACGCGATCGTGTCGTTTACTGATGTTTACTCATGCGACGGTAGCCAATAGCAGAGACATTTGAAGTTGATTTACTCACCGGCATCTTCCAAAGCAGGACCGCTCTGTCAAAAACACACTTCTTTGGTATGATTTGGTGAAGTCCTGTGACAGCACTGACCGTGGAAATCCACTTTGAGACGCGACTGAAAGAATGTTGTGAAGCTTCCCGTCATTTCTGCGTTCAAATCGGTTCAAATGCAGCGCTGCCTTCCCGGAATGCTGTGCTGAAGCGTTGAAGTCGCTCGACGTCACCCATAGGAATAAAGTGGAGCGCGGCGCGTCATAAGTGTTCACGGATGACTGGATCTGCACCTGAGAGACTGTTTACAGCGTGCATTTCCTCTCTCTCCCTCTAGTCACGCGCGCGCGCACCCTTCCGGGAGAAGAGCCCGTACGGCCCATACAAGGACCTTCCGCTCTATTTAACGTCAAGTAGACCCATACTCGAAAAAAACTCGCCGAAACTTGTGAGAAACCGGAAGGAGTATTTTTGACACAGAAATACTCCATCAAACGTCCAACATTAGTTTTTGAAACTTTGTCTATGTTTAGGATGGGAATCCAAGTCTTTAACAGAGTAAAAAGCTCAGTATGCATGAAACAGCATTTCACCCCCCCTTTAATAAAATCAACTTCATTTTTGGGTGAACTAACCCTTTAACCAAACAACAAAAGACAAAGAAAATTGCATGCTGATCTTGCCTGAATAGTATTTGTAATTTCAGAAAGCAAATTATGTTTAACCCCTTAAGTGTCACTGGCCCACCGGTGGGCCCATTTGCCACTGCATGTTTAAAACAATATATCCTATATTTATCCTAATCTAATGTTGACAAACTATATATCATTCGAAAGCTTACGAACTCAAGATTCATCCTGTGCAAACCGATTTGAAATCGGACCTTGCGTTACCATGGAAACGGTGCTCTAAATTATTCTAGCGGGCTCCTCCCCAAGTGGCGTTGTCATGTTTCATATTTATTTAACATATTTATTTAATTTATAATAAAAACCTTTTCTAATCTTGACAAAACGCATATCGTCGGAAAGGTCTTAATCTCACGGTTCTATATCTGCAAACTGTTTTGTGATATTTACACAAAAATATATACATTTGACACAGGAAATTGCATTTAAAAAAATCAATGGAATTTCAATGACACCCGGTGGCTATTTGTGGTACAACGCCTAAGCAAAATCTCATGGGAACTTCAATTTTTGTGATATCAACTTCAAATTTGGAACACAAATTAATTAGACATATGGCTTTGATTTGATAGTAATTTTAGAGTCCACATTATTTTGTAACATATATATTTTATATTAAATATTAAATATCTAGTACAGTATTTTGATTTACAGTACATTTAAACTTCCATAACTTTTTTAAACTTAATTTTTTTTAAATGATTTCACTTGAGCAATACTCTGCTGACTGTCTTCTTTAAAATGAGACCAAACTTATGTCTATATTCCAAAGCATTCTTGAATTGCAACCATTTAAGTTTGGATAGTGAATTTTCATGTATATTTTCAAAAAGGGGGGTGACACTTAAGGGGTTAATTTATACACACTATGTAAAGTGTTATTCTTCCTTTTGGTTATATAAATAAACCCAATGTACTTGAAAACACTTTGATTTGTTTTTGTTCTGTTGTATGTATTTTGCACATTGGTTCTTATTTTTTGTAAAAATGTTTAACTATATTGTTATTGTGAAAATTTCTCATATTGTGAATAAGAATTTGGCCATATCACCTGCCTCTAGAGAGTGATGGTTGTTTTTAATTTCAATGAGCTTGACCTGACAGATCTATTCATAACTAAAACAGCTTTTTGCATTGTCGTCAATTAACTATTTTTTGTTTTGTTTGGGTTATAAATGAACACAAGATCATATTTCTAAGTATATTAAGTATATATGACTGTTTTCAGATTTATCCGTTCTCAGACACCAAATGTCCAATGCAACAACATTAATATTGACTTGCTGCTTTCTCCTTATTAGGAAACGAAGACACTTGCAGACATAGCAAAAGCAGAGCTGGACGACACCGTTTTCCGTGGTCGCCAGATCCGTGTGCGTTTTGCCACACATGGCGCTGCACTGACGGTTAAGAACCTGCCTCAGTTTGTGTCCAATGAGCTCCTGGAGGAGGCCTTCTCCATGTTCGGTCCAATCGAACGGGCCATTGTCATTGTCGATGACCGTGGCAGGCCAACTGGGAAGGGCATTGTGGAGTTTGCCAACAAACCATCCGCCAGAAAAGCTCTGGATCGTTGCGGAGATGGAGCCTTTCTTCTCACTGCGTGAGTCTGCATTTCCCATCTGTAATACTTTTATGCCATGTCCACACTAATATATATATATTATATATATGTAATATATATATTTTTCTCTCCGTTTTGGCCTTCCGTCCACACAAGAGATAGCGTTTTAAGTCAATGAAAACGTATCGTTTTGAAAACACTCTCCAGAGTGGATAAATGTGAAAACGCTGTCTTCGCATAGTAATGTGGTCTGTGAAAACGGAGGCTTTTTAATACGATGACGCATTTTTAGCCATGTGATGCAGTCATATGACCAATTCAGCCAAGATGGTGAACGACATTGTACAGCAGTTGTTTTGTATGCTTTCTGTTTTGACAGCCTTGTTAAATATTAATATCAGTTTGTACATACTGTTAAAAAACTCAGGGCCTTTTCTCGACATTGTCGCAAAATAAGTATATAAACAAGTAGCGGAAATGACGCAAGTTGAAGCGTCTTGGATTTGCTCATGCGCTGTATGGGGATGTAAGCGTTTTCAGACGTTTCAGTTGAGATGAACACTTTTTGGAAAATGATAGTGGGGACATGGAAGCGTTTTTAGATGAAAACTCAGTTTTTAAATTTATCCGGATTAGTGTAGACGTAGCCTTAATGTTAGTTGGTTTACTTAAGTTTGACTTTCTTTCCCAAACTCAGATTCCCCCGACCTGTTACTGTTGAGCCAATGGAACAGCTTGATGAGGATGAAGGACTTCCTGAGAGACTTCTTAATAAAAACCCACTATTTCACAAGTGAGTTTGTTCATGTTCTCATTTGCATTGTATCTGTAAATGTTAATGGCCTGTTATTATCCATGTTTCCTGTGAGCATTGAGGACCTGAGGAGAAATGTTTTTCAGGCATGGAAAAAGTTTAAATTTACAAAGTAATGGAATATTTTATTTTTCTAGATGTTCTCAAAAATTGTGAGTACTACCTCTTAACTATTCCAAATTATTAAAAAAAAAATCTGTATCCTGTATGTATGTAAATAGAAGGTAATTGTTCCAAATGGTGTGGGGAATTATGACTTAATTTCATATTCAAGTGTTAAAGAGAAAAAAAAAATTGAAGATAATTTTTTATGTGTGATTGTGACCGGCGGACAGTACATTATCCAGCCTATTACACATCTTTAAAAAATAAACTAACATGTCTTTCTCTATATGTCCATTAGAGAGCGTGAGCAGGTTCCCCGGTTCGCCCAGCCAGGTTCATTTGAGTACGAGTATGCGATGCGCTGGAAGGCTTTAATGGAAATGGAAAAGCAGCAGTTCGAGCAGGTTGATCGAAACATCAAAGAGGCTCAAGAGAAGCTGGAGACTGAAATGGAAGCAGCACGACATGAGCACCAAGTCATGCTGATGAGACAGGGTGAGCACTAAAGTACCATCTTTTGGAGATAGTTTTCCTTAAAAAATGATTCGTCTTCACTCATCTTTTAGAACAAGAATTCCCAAACTTTCTGTCAGCCAAAACCCTTTGACCTAAAATATTTAGTTGAATTACCCTGACAATCAAAGTTAATATTTTAATAAAATTAACACATTTCCATGTTCACAGTTCTCTGATGTTGGGTTAATGGTCACATAACATGCATGTAAACAAAATATTTCATGTTTTTAGATTTTTAATTTTTTTTTTTGCATTTGTTTCATTTATTAGTTTTTATTTTATTATTAGCTTTTCGTGAATTTTTCCCTCACAAATCCTCACAGGTTTGCCAACCCGTTTTAGATCTTAACTAAAAATAATAACTTTTTCCCCCACTGCACAACACTTTTTTCCATTTTCTTTTTAATGCTTTAATTGATGACATACTTTGCCGCTCGATAATTATGCGACTTTCAAAAGTCATCGGACTTCTTTTCTTTTCACACAACTGTTTGCCATAACTAGGGCTGGGTACCGAAACCCAGTGCCATACCTATATAATATATATACCTATGTATGTACCGTACTGAATCAGAATTTCAGATTTCGGTGCCACTTTAATTCAAACATAGTTTTGCGCTTTGGCTGGCACTGACCCAGAGACAAACATGGTTGGTGCTTGTCACACATCACAACTATTCAGTGTTATCAACCACATAATTTTTATTTTAGCTTCCAGATATTTAAATGCACATACGGACTAGAAAAAAACACACTGATGTCTATGGAAGCGGCAGTAACAAAGATGGTTATCATTTGACTAAGTCTTATTTATATCAAATGCACCTTATATAGTTAACTATATAGTTTACTCTATTCTTCTCCCAGTTCACCGTCACTTAGTGTATTTTGTGAGACGTGATGTAAATCCAACAGATTTGAGGCGCAAACTAACATGGCAGGCGCCCATCGTGCATTATGAATCAACTAACACACATTTAATTACTACTACAGCTATTGTGGCTGCCGTTTGTTGTTAGAAGCAAAACATATTTAGTTGTAAAATTCTGCTAAATAAAGTATTTTATAAATAAAGTAAATTAAATTGTATTTAATTATATATTTAAGTAGGCTTTTTTTTTAAAAGTTTTAATAAATTGTTCAATTTAAATAAAAAAAATTCCCCCCAATTTTTTCAAAGCCATTCTCTTTTGTCATCCACCATTGTTTTGTGAGTCTTTTTTAAAAAAGTATCGGTTTAGGCAGCGGTACCATTTTAAAAGTACGATGCCCAACCCTAGTCATAGCTGGTATCAGTTTCAGTCAACACACTTCACGCTACAGGACTTGGATTACAGACTGGTCTAGATATGGTCTAGATATAGGGGCGGCAGTGGCTCAGTGGTTCATGTAGATTGTCTACAAACCAGAAGGTTGGTGGTTCGATCCCCGGTTCCACCTGACCAAGTGTCGCGGTGTCCTTGAGCCAGACACCTAACCCCAGCTGCTCCCGACGAGCTGGATGGCGCCTTACATGGCTGACATCCCCGTCGGTGTATGAATGGGTGAATGCGAGGCAAAAATGTAAAGCGCTTTGGATAAAAGTGCTATATAAATGCAGTCCATTTTCCATTTTTTTTCCATTTTCCATTTAATCTGTTAAATATCTCTGTTTCAGACATCACCACTTTTTTACGATTGTGTTTTTGAATCGTCTCTAGTTTTGGGCTTTTGGCACAAACTTTCCACAAACGGAAAAAATTGTAGCTAAAATCATATAGTGGGTGGCATTAGACTAAATATACATTTTGCATATTAAAACCTTCTTCATGATAAAAAGCTGTCTTCTCTTGCCTTTTGAGCACTGCTGAGACCCATTCAGGCAAATGTCAAGACACCTTGCATCTAGTAATTTTTGAAGCCAAGCATGGTCAGGTGAACACAAAACCAGCCTAGTACTGAATGGCTAGTAGTTCAGGCAATAAGCTTCTAGATTTGAGCATCCTCACTCAGCAATTTCACTACAGTTTGTCACGTCTCTTTCTCTCGCTCCATTGTCAGATCTCTTGCGCAGACAGGAAGAGTTGAGGAGAATGGAGGAGGCTCATAGCCAGGAGGTGCAGAAACGGAAACAGATGGAGCTGCGTCAAGAGGAGGAGCGACGGAGGAGAGAGGAGGAGCTCCGTGCCCACTCCGAGGAACTGATGAGGAGGCAGCAGGGGCAGGGAGGAAACTTCGCTGAGAAAGTGAGTCTGAATTTCCTGAGGTTTTCACACTCCGCACTGTGAGATGTAACAATACATTTCAGTAGTCGGTACCAATATCAGAAAAGTTGCATTTCTCAGTACCAATTTCTGTACCATAGCAAAAATTATTGTAACTTTTAGCTATTTGAAAGTATAAGTATTCACCTTTGACCATTTCAAAAAGTAATTACAAATTGGGGCGGGATAATTAAATAAAAATCCACCTAACAGCAGGTACTGGATTGATCTGGTATTCTGTACTGTAGAAAGTCTTATCGTTACGTTTAACATTTAAGTATCGACTGCCACATCTCTATCCCACAGTTTGTCTGCATTTTAAATTCATGAACTGTATGTTTGCTGTTTCAGAGAGAATCAGACATGAGGATGCAAATGGGAGGTGAGTTACTCTATACACCTATACCAAAAACTTGCTTTGAGTGTCATATCAAGGGCATAAATATCCTGTTCCTCTTCCTTAACCCTCACTTTAGATATGGGAAGTTGTGTTTTTTTTTCTCTCCCATGATTGGTCTTTTTTATATTTTTTGTATTATGAAATATGATTAAAAAAGTGAGAATCTGTCAGTATGTTTAATGCATTACTCTCTTGGGCTGAAAGGTCAGGGAATGGCTATGAACAGGAGCCCGATGGGTGGAAATCCCACAGCAGCTGGAGCTGCCGGCATGGCTTCCAGTGAGGTACAGATCTCTCAACACACACAGTGACTACGTTTACATGGACAGCAGTAATCTAATTATTGACCTTATTCTAAATAAGACAATAATCTGATGGTGTTTACATTAGTTGCTTTTAGAGTACTCCGTTCATGTTCCCGTTTTACATGTTATAGAACATAGATCGATTATGGCACGTCATTACGTCCCATTGCAACACTATGTTCTCCAACATCCAATCCAATCATAGCGTGACTTTGGCAGGTCTGTTTATATTTTATGTGCTCAGGAAACCCACTGTAACTTCACCTGCGAGTGTTGCTGTTGGACAGTGTTACTTTTCATTTACAAAAACCACTCGTTTTTATAATGTTTTATATACATTTACGCTAATTTATTTTTTAAATATTATGTATTGCCTCTTTCTGTTTTTTTTTTTTTAAGAGACACTGCCCCTCTTTCCTCCTTATTGACAGCCTACATTTATAATAATAGCTTTGATTAATGATGAAATCGTGACTGTTTGGATTGTTTTTCCTGCCGTCGAGCCACAGGCGTTCACTGAATGACCCGTCTGGTTCGCGTTAACAGATACAAACTTATTGTATTTTACTTTTACAATAAGCATAATAATTCCAACAAAAAATTAATAAAAAAATAGAGAGAGGACACAGTGTTCAGAATGAACAGTCAAGCAAAACACACACCCATGGCAACGCGTTATGGCAACGACATTTCAGACGGACAGATACGTAAAAGATAAACGGGACTTTTCCACCATTTGTTACTGTTTTGTATATTAATTATTATATTAATTAATTCCAATTCTGTTTTATTGGCCACAATATTATCGATGATTGTTGAGAAGGGCACTTTTGATTAATTTTAAAAAAGGGCAGAGGCTCGAACCCACAAAGCCTCCCCTCTGCACTTCCCTGTTTTGTGCGTAACGTTGTGTCCTGTCACAAAATGCGGCGAAATCTCAGACGCAACGTTAATAGTTAGATTAAGGTGTGTACGTGTCTGTAATGCTCTCTGATAATGCGACTAAAATAGGCATACTCCACTTCTTAATCCGATTTATGTTTAGTTAGATTATGACTTTAATCAGATTAAGGTCATTAGAAATCGCTGTCTACATGGTAGCCTCTTAATCAAAGTATTGTCTTAATCAGATTAATATCGGAGTATTGTTGTCCATGTAAACGTAGTCAGTCACAACTTTCAGGGAAACATGCAAAGATTACAGTGTGTAAACTGCTTTCTCTCTCTCTCTCTTTCAGCAGGGGTCTGCTGGCAATCCAGGTGGTCTCCCTCTTCCTTTCCCTCGTTCTGGACCTATGGACTTTGGACCCAACAAACGTCGCAGATTCTGAGAACACCAGCCAAATGTCTTTTCCTTTTTTTCCCTTTTTTTTTTTTACACATTGTAAAATATTTTTAAGTGCAGATTGTGGTTTTGTAGAACCTGGGTATGCATTTCACTTTCACAAATGAGTTTGTGTAGGCAAATGTTTTAAAGGTTGAAGTATAATTTTTAAGTTGCTCTGTAAGAGCTCCCATGCTCAGTGGGAGCTTTAAGGGATGTTTCCAGAAACTGATTGAGCCCAGTTCTGGGGTTAAAGACACTTATGCTTATGATTTCTTACTAAAGAGTCTTCATCAAAGGACGAGGGTTTATCTGTGCATGGAAACAACTCCAGGGTGGACATTCAGCTTTGTATAGCCCTATTTTCTTCTTTTTTATTAATTCCTTTTCTAAAGTAGAGATTAGCTTTTGTCCGTCTTGTCCTCTGCAATGCTTGCCTTTCTAGTCAACTTCAAATAAATTCACAACTACATGTTACATACATTCTGTGTTACTGGCAACATTCTTGGATTTAAATGTGTTGTTTGTCTTTGTATATGAGGAAGAAATGGTTTTAAACATAGGTCGCAAAAACTCTACCACTACTACTACCAACATTAAGAGAGCAGGGGTTGATTTGGTACCCTGAATAAAGTTTATGAATGTCGACTTCATAGAACTGTTACCATTTGGACTAAAGTCAGGGACAGGTAATGGAATGCCTGTTTTATGTAGCCTGACAAGCCAGACCCACATCAAGATGTTTGGTCTGGAAACTCCAAAACCATTGACGGCTCAATCCAAGAGGTGGGATAAACGGTTGTCTTTCAAACTCCCTCTGCACGCACCTGGATAGAGCTACAACCAACCAGAGCAACGAAGGTAAGGCGGAGCTAGCAGATTAAACAGGCAAAACTCCGAACACGTCTTCCCTTTTTAAGAATGACTTCAGTGCCGTTCTTTTCTCAGAGAGAAGCTTAACTCCAAGTCTTCCAGAGTCGCGGTCAAAGCTGATTCGAAAGACCGCCGTTCACCAGCTTCTGTGTTTACTAGAAGCACGCGAAACTGCCCCGCCCACTGACTATACACGATGTGATTGGCCTGACCAGAGTTTAGTTTTTTCAGCTCAGACGTGTATTGAGAGTTGCTAAAAACTCGTGGCAGATCTAATTTTTTAAGAATTTACTAGTTATTGGAGTGGTGAGTCATAATAATAATAATAATCCCTTTTTTTTTTTTTTTTGTTTGTTCAATTTTAGGTTATGTTTGTAATGTTTGAAAATGAATAAACACATTTATAAAAAAAAGAGAAAATAATTTACTAGTATTGTTTTCTGTGCAGTTACAAAGACGAGAGATTTCTATCACTAAAAGTATGCAAAGGCATTATTAGTTTGTATTCAGTTTGTTCTATATACAATAATGGCTATTGTTATGTTTTATATATTTTAACTCTTATATTTTTAAAGGAAGGAAGTGTACAAAAAAGGTACAGGTACAAAAAAAAAATGCTTAGAAAAACAAGGCTCAAAAGAATTGATAAGTTATTTAAGGGATAGTTCATCCGAAAATAACAATTGTCATTGACAGCTACAAAGTTTGCGGACATCATTTTTGGTCAGGATGAAAGAGACACGATCGCTTTATATGATGAACAGGTTGATTTTATGCTTTTATTCACATAAACATTCATCAACACACAGTATATTGGGACACTTACATTAAATGACACCATCTTCCTTAGGAAGTATACTCTTTGCTGTCCCTTTGTACACACAGCATCAGTCCATTTATCCCACTTCAACTTATGATCCAAAACAACCCCAAGGGATTTATACTCATTAACACCTTTAATAGGCTCTCCCTTAATAGTAGTCAGACTCATCAAAGACTCTTTCCTAAAATCAATACTCATCTCCTTAGTTTTTGCAATATTTAGCTTAAGGTTTGAAGTGTCGCACCAGGAAATAAATTAATTTCTTGTCTTGTCTTGTCTGTGAAACCGCGGTAATGGCTCTTACCCTTTAAATGACCAGTTGTCCACAAAAATATTCAAGTAGGCCTACCCAGTTATGTAGGCTAAGCTTTCCACTTTGCTGTAATGCTGCAAGTTTTGTTTTCAATTTATTTTAATTTACAGAATCTGTGTGTTAATGAATCAAAAGCCAAAATTATTATAAAAACCAGTACATTTACATGACTTTTCTAGCCTATTGCTACATTTTGAGTCCAGCTTAAAAACCAGAATTCATCAACATTACCTTAGTAGCCTATACCCAAATAGGAAAGTAATTATTTAAGATATGTGGCAGACTCAAGATGTGTACAAGTCTCTGGAAACGTAGGGCTAAAACAAATGTGCATTAACCCATATGCTATACTTCATGAATTATACGTCCTATACTTAAGAAACCAACCCTAGACCTGGAGGTTCTTGCTAATTATAGGCCGATCTCCAACCTCACCTTCCTGTCAAAGGTTCTAGAGAAGGAAGCCACCTCTCAGCTTCACAATCATCTAATAAACAACACCTTTTTTGAGATATTTCAGTCAGGCTTTCACTCGGCCCACAGCACCGAAACTGCTCTGCTTAGGTTGACAAATGACCTTCTAATGACAGCTGATTCAGGATCACCATCACTGCTCATTCTCCTTGACCTATCAGCGGCATTTGACACCGTGGACCATACCATCCTCCTGGACCGCCTCCACAATACAGTTGGACTATCTGGAGCAGCACTGTAGTGGTTTCAGTCCTACCTTTCTGACAGGACTGAGCGTGTTATATTGGGACAATGTGAGTCCAGGCTGCTCCCTGTTACATGTGGTGTTTCGCAGGGGTCGGTTCTCGGTCCAATCTTATTCATCCTCTACATGCTTCCCCTCGGTCCTGTCATCACATGGACAATCTTTTCATTGTTATGCTGATGACATACAACTTTATATTAAAACTGCCCCTGAGCCCCTCCACAGCTCTGTCAAGACTCACCACATGTCTTGAGGAGATTAAGGCATGGATGGGACCTAACTTCCTCCAGCTGAACTCCAGTAAAACTGAGGCACTACTGGTTCGCACCCCTCATCAGATCCACTCCTCTTCCTTATCCCAGCTCATCTTTGACAGCCAGGTCATCACTTTCTCCTCCTCAGTCACAAACCTATCTAGGGGTTCGGTTTGACCCACAGCTGACCTTCAATGACCACATTAAGCACATCTGTAAAACTTCCTTCCACCACCTTCGAAATATCTCCAAACTCCTACCCCTTTTAATCTTTCCAGATGCAGAGAAACTCGTCCATGCCTTTGTCTCCACCAGGCTGGACTACTGCAATGGACTCTTCAGTGGGATTTCTGGCAGAAATATCCAGATGCTTCAATATATCCAGAACAGTGCTGCCAGAGTCCTTATGAGAGTCCGTAAATATGATCACATAACTCCCATCCTACACTCATTGCACTGGCTTCCTGTTTCATCCCTGATCGACTACAAAATCCTCCTGCTCACACATAAATGCATCACCGATATGCACCTCCATATCTACAGGAACTCATCAGTCTGAAATCCTCCACCTGCACCCTCAGATCTTCAGGCCACCTGCTTCTTCAAGTCCCCACCACCAGGCTTCGTGCATGGGCGATCGAGCTTTCTGCTGCTTTGGAACCAACTTCCCAGTGAGCTGAGAGCATTACAGAGCATGGACCAATTTAAAGCTGAACTGAAGACTTTCCTGTTCAGAAAGGCTTTTATGTGTTGATTGTTTGTATTTTTCTTTATTTTTACTTTTTATTCATTTTTGTTATTTTTTCCCTTTTTCCATGGTTGCACTTTGAAATTCTTTGGAATGAAAAGTGTGTTTTAAATTAAATTAATTTATAAATTAAAATAACGAGTCAAATAAGTTAACTGAAAATAAAAATTAGGCTACATTTCATTAACTGAGGTCGGTGATGTTTTAGCTGTAAACGAGTTACCAGGTGCCCATGGTATCTAAACAAACCACAGAAATTAGCTTTTCTTTATTATTTGGGAAAAATGCCAAAAAGCATCGCTCTGCAAGATATAGGACACGAATAGTTCACTCCTCCTTTTGTAGGCTATCTGCAGTGGCTTTTCCAAGGGTAGCCTACACGCCATTTCCCAAAGTTTTCTCGTGCCTACATTCCTATTGCTTTTTAGCAAAAGCTATAGCCTACATAAGATTGTATTAATACGACACATTTTTAACAAAACGAAATGGCAGGTAAGAAATATATAGATAATTTATGTGTGTGAGTTTGGAAAACATAATTGGCTAGGCTTTATCGTAATATTGAAATGAAAAGTGAAAGTAAAGATAACGAATGGTTGTCAATTTAAAAAAGACCAATTGGTTGCCAGTTTATGTTCAGATTTAAGGCATTTAGTAAATTAGACCTTAGCTGTTCAGAAATGTAAGAGTAGCTACATTACAGCCTTCATTATGTGACAGTAAGTCTAATTAAATTCGATGTATTATATAACAAATTGCTTTCCTTAGAAAACATCTTGAAAAAGTGTCGGATTCAACTGAGGGATGGTTTGACCGATGCTCTTATCAAAAATTTGTTGGATGATCTTCTGGAAAATAATGTGATAGGGAGTGAGGAGATTGAAGACATAATGCAGAAGACCAAAACGCGAACTGATCAAGCTCGTGATCTGATTGACAATGTGAGGAGAAAGGGGCGGAAAGCAAGTGAAATTCTCCTCAACTGCTTGGAGAAACAAGATAAGTTTCTTTACGAGAGCCTAAACATAGACAGTCATCCAGAAATCTCCGAGACACGGGCGCATTCTAGTCACCTACCCATAACCACAGGTAGGCCTACAGTTTTATTAATTATTCAATAACAATCATATTTAGCTTTCATATAAATAGGCATATGTTATCTTGTTGCCTGTCTTTATCTCGGTCCATTTTACAATTTAATTACGACTTTTTGATTGCCTAATTTGTTTTCCTCAAAATATTAACTTTGCACAATGCTAACTAATGTGGGTTAAAGATTTAACTTTAAACATTGATGTCTCGCACGTCTCTTTTTATTCCTTCAGATAAACCAAAATTTAAGGTAATGAAGTGGAACAAGCTGCAACATTTAAAAAAAAACATACATTTTCCCTTGATTTCACATTTTCAGAAAGACTTTATTTTTGCACGTTGGATGAGCTCACTTGCTCTTTTTTGTTCTAGAACGAAGAGTACAAAATGGACAGTAATCCACGTGGACTTTGCCTAATTATTAACAATGAGAACTTTAAAAACCCCGACCACAAACGAAATGGATCCCAAACAGACGTTGGTATGCATGCAGTAAATGATTTTTCATTTGATGTTTATGAACCACACTCATTCACATATTTTTCTTTTTAGAAAAGGCTTTTGAACTGAGATGCTTATTTGTTGTGGTTGTTGTTGTTTTTTTCTTTTCTTATTGTCCTTCATTTTTTTTCTTTTTTGTTGTTGTAATTGCACTTTTGGTATTTTATTACCTTATACACTGGTCTTTCTTTTATGTATTTATCAGAATCTCTGACAGCCTTGTTTAAGGAGTTGGGCTTTCTGGTTGAAATCAAGAAAGATCAGACCGCATCTGCCATTAAACAGCTCATGACCAATTACAGTAAGGATCGCCGTCATGGAGACTGCTTTGTCTGTTGCGTGATGAGTCATGGAGTTGAGACTGGTGTCCTGGGATTTGATGAGCAAATATGTCCCCTGATTGACATCACCTCCCCATTTAATGGAGACAACTGCCCCTCTCTTATTGGGAAACCCAAAGTCTTCTTCATCCAAGCATGTAGAGGACATGACATGCAGAGTAAAGTGCTGGTTGCAGATGGTTCTTTTGCCAGTTGTATCCAGAAACCTGGCAAAATATCATACAGCATTGCCAAAGATTCTGATTTTCTGATTGCCATGTCCACGGTGGAGGGATATGTGGCGGTTCGTGATACACGCAGTGGATCATGGTTTATTCAGTCCCTTTGCACGCATTTGAAAGAGGGAAGTAAAAGGTGAGCTGTATACTGGCCTTTTTTTGCATGCAGACAGTATTGTAAGCCTTATTTTAGGCCTATTGCTAAATGGTTTCTTCCTTCATTTTTAGAGGCCAGGACATCTTGGGGATCCTCACTAAAGTCAATAATGAAGTAAGCCGTGAAGAGGGCATTTTAATCAAAAACAACGAAGAAATAGATGTAAAGATGACTCCCCAGCCTTTTTTCACTCTGACAAAGCTTCTTGTTTTCAGAGCGCCGAAGGTTAGAACTTAATCTGTTTATTTCTGCTTTATAAAAAAATAAATAAAAATTGGTCCCCCACAATGTTCAAGACATGGTTACAGCCTTGCTGTGTGTTCCGTTGCTGCATCTTCTTAAACTATAATTCCATATGATTAATAGCAGCCTTCTGTACATTTTTTGTGGTGACATTTTTCAGTTCAAAATTTTAAAATGAAAAATATTTATAAAATAGTGTTTTCTCTTCATTCCCCATTGTAGGCTTCCTTTTTCTTCTGAATTCAGATAAACCTTCAAGATGTTACCTATTGGTATTCCAGAGAAAATCAATGAAGTGGACAGAGAATTTCTACTGTATTCACCTTTGTTTTCTTATATTTGTTATATGAGATTTTAAATATATGTTGTCATAGGCTATACCACATTTAACCATGTAATCAAAAATGATTATCAAGAATATCAATAGTAATGTAGGCCTAACTGAATTGATGTTTCTTCTGTTTCTTTACTTTAATGTTTTGGCTGTGGATTACACATACCTACACATATCAACAAGACTGAAGACTATAATTCACAAATAGGCTGTAATTTGCAATAAACAAATAATACATTAAACTAAATTAACTTTTTAAAACACCTTTATTAAAATGTTTTCACTTCTATATACATCATGTTTTTACATCAAATACTGCTGTTTTGCTTAGTTAATCATGAATGCCCCAAAGTAAGTGGCTTCCTGAGGGAAGCGCACAGCGCTTATGTTCAGCACGTACAAAGAGAGCCTGTCGCCTTTTTCTAAGCGGAACAGCGCCCCCTGGTGGTTTGAATAAAGCTGTACACCAGACATTGCGCTCACACAGGGAGTCACTACGGCTTTTGCGAGCATCACTGGTCGTGGATAGGATGCTGTCCTCTTGTATAAGTATTGCGTAAAGTGCTTACTCTGATCTAATTGTGTTTCGAAATTAACCTGAGAGAAAACGAAGTAAATTCCGTCGTGTGGCACTGCTATTTCTCCTTCGGGGCTCAAGCTCATTAATCCTTCCTGACTAAATTGGCCGTTCATGTTGTCCCACTGGATACGATCCAGTGCAGGAGTTTCGTCTGCAAAAAAGTAAAGAGAGAAATTCTGTAATCATTAGCCTATTACATTTTTACCACATTATCTTGTACAGTGTAAACTGTGGATTATAGCTTCTCTGTGAAAGATCCTACCATTTTTCTGAAGCCTTTGATATTGTTTAAGCTCTTGTTTTGCCCCGATGTGCACAGCTGGTTTGAAAATCTCAGTGATGTTATGTTCTGTAAAGTCCAAGAACATACTTTTAATTAAATTAGTCACTATGTCTGATTTAACTCATTGGACAAACTCAATTTAATTGAGGGCAGGTTTTCTATCCAATAAATATGTATAGCCCCAGCTCATAAAAATCTTATTCATGCAATAAAATGTAATTGAGTTGGTCCAACTTAATTTTGAACATTGTAATTGGGTTGGTCCAACTCAATTTTATCAAACACAGTTTTAATTATATTTATATACTTATAACATGACTTTTTTTAATGTGTCAAATGTTCATCATACACAATGTATATAATGAAAATGTAAGAAAAGGCTGGTGTTACTCCTAATATTAGTATAAATCACTGAGTGCCCACAGACTAGACCCAGGCGCCACTAACAACATAATTCAAAAATTACAGAAACTCCTTTAAATGTCCAACATAACTGAACATTAAACACTAAAATGGACTAACAACATCTTTCCCTTTACAGAAAAACACATAAAATAACACTTTAATCCCTAAATGTACTCTCATAATGTAGTCAATTGCAAAGCATGCTGTGAACTACAGATGCACTGCCCAGTTAGTTATGTCAGCACAAATATTATATGTAGTTAAGACACAAATTAATTAAGTACATTTCTGTTTTAAATATATTAGGTTGATTGAACACAATTAAATTAAGCTGTGTCAAAAGTAGATATTTTTAAGCAAAGTTAAAACCTGCAGTTAAACCTGCGCCCTTACACACTATATATATATTACTGTTTAACTGAAACAGATCTCCTAGAAGATGGAACTTTTCTGGGAAATGATACTTTTTGGAAAAGACTTAAAAAAACTGAAAAAGTGCAATCTGGACGCAGTTAACACAGAATGTTCCCCTAACGTTCCCACATGGTTCCCATTTGATTATTTTAAAAGACAACGTTCCCTGAAGGTTATTTTTGGATTTTATTTTATAACCTAAAGGGAATGTTCTATTTATGTAAAGTAACTTTCCTGGCTAACCAAAAGACAATGTAGTTTCTCGTCCCAGAACGTTCTGTGAACCAAAAATTGTTAACTGGGAATATATTGAGCAAGTAGACCAATCTCAAATTCTCCATAACTGGCAAGATTATCAAAAAAGTTGTTTTCAATCAGGTGAATACTTTTTTAAGCTTAAATCTTCTATGTTTAATCTGGTTCCCTCAAAGCAGGTGAGTCCACTTTAGCTATTATGCCACCCATTGAACCAGCTTCCATGAAGAGATCAGATGTGCTCCAACTGTAATGACATTTAAATCCTGACTCAAAGCATCTGTTTAGCTGTGCATTTACTGAATGAGCACTGCAGGTGCTACTGTACGCCCGACTGATTGGACTTTATTTTATCTATGTGTCCTTTTTATTCTTTTTAGAACTGCTTTAATATGTTAAATAAATTTTAATCGTTGTTTTTATTAACATTCTTATTTCCTCATATACACTTAATTATTTAGTTGATATGAGGATGCACATTTAGACGTGAGTGAAAAGATACCAGGACAGAGGTCGCAGGCTGGTGTTAATACATCTGTGCAAGTGTGCATATATAAGCAATAATAGCAAACAATAATTTAAATAAATTTGTTTTACCTCCTAATGATCCCAGTACATGATTCTGTATGTCTAACAGAAGCCTCTGTTCAAAAAAAAAGTATAGACTCTTAGAATGGAACATTGTATTACATGTATAATTGTAATATACATGGAAATGTATACATGTAGGCCTACATTTCACAATTTCAAAAAATTTATTGAAGCCGTTTTGAAATACCTGCCATGCAGTTTGTCTCAGTTCTTGATCGAACAAGTCACAACTTGCGATATCTGCTTGATCTACTGGTTGGGTAACATCTATGGAGAGACAGTTGATTGGATACCCTCCATCTCTGCCTGTTTCACGAGTCTTTTATAGTCAAACAAACAAAACATATTAAAGTAATTGTACACGGTATTATATATATAAATTATTATGATCTTTGAAAAAAAATATTATGACATAGCCTATATATATCATATCATAATAATTTTGATTAAACGATTTAACTCACTCTGTGAATATCCTCGCAGAAGTCATAAAGAAGAAAAGCTGTGATAATCGTCTCAGTGCCTAATATTAAAGTCAGAATCAAGAAAAATATGTACTGCCCTTTTCCAGTTTTGTTTTCAGAAGTGTTTTCGTCCAGCTGGGTATAACTGGTCGGTAGGTTTGATGTCATGTTCCACCAGAGTTTTACAGAATATTCGCATGACAGAAAGAGAACGTAACCTTTCCTGTCATTTCCTGAGGGAGTCAAAGGTCTTGGAGCTGTTCAGCGCTCTTCCGCTTGTTAGTTTGTTTTCCTTGCTGGAAAGTCCCGCGGTCACAGCGCCGCCCCGCTTTCCATCAGCCTGGGATCAGAAAACTGAGGTGAGTTTGCACGTTTGTGGTACTCCCTGCAGTGTCAAATCACGTCCAGCTCCACCTCTCTGGATGTCAAATGGGTTGGATGGATAGAATTGTGGGTAGGGTTAGGGTGTGGTTTGATATTTTAGCGTCACCTATTAGGCCCAAATTACATTTGCACCTCCTGGCTCGCTGGATGTCTGGATATAGCCAGAAGTAAGCTCCACCCAGGCTGTAGGTCATGTTATTTTATATAAGGCATTATAAGAACATTATGAATGGTCAGGTAACGTTATGTGGACGTTCTATTAACGTTAGGCCTACTGGAGGAATGTTTGTTCATAAAACATTGTTAGAACGAGTTGGGGGTATGCACACAGATATGGGTATGCATGCGACTCTGTGTGTGTTTCCTGTAGGCGACTGACTTCAATTCACTTTCTTTTCCCTCATTTATTTACAGTTCAGTCTATACAATACTATCACATTAAACTTTAATATTGCATCAGAAACGTCCGTGAACAAATCAGTAGGCTAATAAAAATAATACATGTTCAAAATACTACCAATAATACCTATAAAATAGTTAATTGAAATGAATGGATATATAACAGCTTTCATATTTTGGCTATTTAATGTCAGATTAATTCTGTTTTGTTCTATTCTATTCTGTAATTATCTCGAACATGTTCATTTTGCATAGCCTACTTGCTTCTGGCGTTATTTTATTTGCAAACATTATTCTAGAATTGATGGCTGTATGTAAACTGTAAAAAGAAAAGAAAAACGAATTGCTATATATTTTTTTTAATTTTTCCTTTAAATTATTCGAATTATTTAGAATTTATGGATGTCTGAAATGCCAGATACAATATTAGAAAGTTAGAAAAGAAAAATTCATCATACGACCTATTGCGTCGTTAAGGTCGTTACGGCGTGCGGCGTACCTTACAAATAACCAATCGGGTCTCTGGAGTGACGCTAAGAAAAAAAAAATTCAGACAGAAACTCACAGACCAATTACTGAACAATCCGTCAGTACTGCAGCCAATCAGTGGAAGGAGGGGGCGGGCCGTTAGCGGAAACCGGAAGCGCATGCTGGAGCTGTGTGTGACCTGAGAAGGTCTCCGGCCTTGTGCAAAAGTTGCACGGTGAACGTAGCTGTGAACTTCCCCAGGCTGTCTTATCGAAAAGCACAGCAGAGCTGCGATGTTTAAGTGCAAGACAGTATGGAATAAGCTGGCTCCGCTGGCCCGGGCCTCCTCCACTTTGTGTCTGCAGAATGCGAGGAAATCAGGCAAGTTGAGATTAACAGTCACCTGTGAACTTCATTTCAGTCTTGCTGAACAACAGCTTCCACAATTTCTATGAAAACACTAACGTTACTCAAGACACCGGTAGGATAAGCGTTTAAAAACGTGTGGATAGTCAAACAAATAAAGCATTCTGAGTTGAATTGAATAGATACAAAAAAACTGAAGTTGAATTCAGTGCTGTCTGCGATAACAGGACATATGTTCCAACACAAATTTATGCAAAAACTCTACACGGACATTCTGTAAAATTAATTATTCGACGCGAAAAGTTTGAATGGGTGAACTTAATGCAGGAGTGCAAGAGTTCCAGTATTATTATTATTTTTTTGTGCCAAGGTCGGCGAGCGTCAAGTCTCTAACGTTACCTCTCATACACTTTTAGCTTTGACAACTCCATGCCGCTGTCATTACATTTTTTTCAGTAAGAAACTGTCTGTACCGCATCTTAAAACATTATGAAGAATTATATCGTAGCAGTATTGTGGTCTATTTTAAGATGGGCTGGCTGTATCCTACTATACTGCTTATTGCATGGATGTTTACCAGTTAAATAATGGTCGAGTAGAAAGAAAAAAGATGAGTACCGGTAGTTCCTATTTCACATTAAACTTTATAAGGGGTGTACATTAATGTTTCAAATTGCTCACGGTTCGGAATGCATAACTGTTTTCAATTAACTTTTTTTTGGATGGAGCTTTTCACAATACAAATCGTTTCAAAGTAAATTACAGAAACTGCATTATGTTTTTAGGGTCATGGTTCTGGTGTGCTATGTTCAGGGAAAAATGACTTCTATCAAATAAAAATAAAGAAAATAAGAACAAACAATAAAAACATCAGAACAAAGATACAAATAAAATAAACATTACCTTTTTGGTAAGGAAATTAAATAAAGTAATCAAATGTAAAATAGCATTTCATATTTCACTATATAAATTATATATAAATTATATATAATCCTTATTAAAGTTACAAAAGCTATTCGGTCAAGAGCAGTGAGTGATTTCCTTGTCTTTTGTTGTTTGATTAACATTAAAAGCAGACAGAAGGAATATTATTATTATTATATTAATATTATATTACCTGTTGTCACTTTAAGACATAATGCACGGATTCAGTACAATGATACTGAACACAAGACAAGTTGCTTTTCTCGACTGTTTACATTCACTTAAGACATAACCGAATATTTTTGCTAGGATACTCACCAAGATTAGCCTAGAAATCCAGACGCACCCTAGCGGCAGCATATCTAATCTGCCGTGAGTGTCGTCTAGCAACTCTCAATACATGTCTGAGCTGTAAAAATCAAACTCTGTTTAGGCCAATCACATCGTGTATAGAGTCGGTGGGCGGGGCTTAACATAGTGACGGCCGAGTTGCGCTTGCGTGCTACTAGTAAACACAGAAGCTGGCAAATGGCGATCTTTTGAATCAGCTTTGACAGTGACTCTGGAAGACATGGAGTTAAGCTTTTCTCTGAGAAAAGAACAAAGAACGGCACTGAAGTCATTCTTAAAAAGGGAAGATGTGTTCTGAGTTTTGCCGACCGGATACAGCAAAAGTTTAATCTGTTAACTAGCTCTGCTTCACGTTGCTCTGGTTGGTTCTAGCTCTATCCAATTGCGTGCAGAGGGAGTTTGAAAGACAACCGTTTATCCCGCCCCTCGGATTGAGCCCTGTCTATGGTCAGTTTCCAGACCAAACATCTTGATGTGGGTCTGGCTTGTCAGGCTACACCAAGATGGACACGTGGACATCATTTTTGTGCAAATTTGTCTGTATAAGTGCGAGACTTAAAATAACTAAATATTTGCGCGCTGTCTGAGATGCCGCTTACCGCGTTTGCAATCGGAAATAGTAAAAATAGTTTGTATTCGTCTAAAGATATTTTTATTCTATATTTCCTGAAGGAATTGATAAAAATGATGATTGATTTTTCAGTGCTGAGACATGGCAGAAGGCTGGATATGGCTCAAAAAGCCCAGATGTCATCAGGGACACCAGGAGGGAGTGGGGAAAACACTCTGTATTACGTCCTGGTTGGTGCAACATGTCTGGCGGGGGGAGTTTATGTAAGTATCCCTTTATGACTTGATTCTTCATCCATCCAATATTGACAGTATACCAAATATATATTTCTCACAATAATTTTAATTATTTTGTCATTTGTTTTGATGTTCATACTGTTATGACAGATACAAGTAATGTTGCTTTTGCTATACTCTGCCAGTTAAACTGCAGGTTCCGTTGATTTCAAAAAAGAGGTTAGATGTGCCATGAATATAAATGGTATACATTTACTTGTAACAGACTTTATCACACAAGATACTGTGACTTGCACTTGGTGAAACAGGTTAATTAGCTTGATTATTATGGTTCCTTGTATAGCAGTTTCTCAACACCTCCTTTTCAGACTCTGGATCAAAGGTTGCATCAGTTTTCTTCAGTGTAGTAAATAATGTTGTTATAATTTCAGTCACAAACTTTATTAAGTTGTTTTCTCCTCTCAGATTTTGTTCTTCCAATGTTTTTAAATATGATGTTGATTCTCAAAATGAGTGTTGTTTATTTGTTTGTGTGTTTGAAGGCATACCGCACTGTGTCGGGGGACAAGGAAAGATATAATGAGCGTATGATAGAAATTGCCAGTAGACCAAAACAACAACCAAAAGCAGCTGAGGCTGTAGGTAAGTGTGTACACTCTAGTGCAAAATAATTGTATAAAATCTAAACATTTAGAGGGGGACAAAATAAACAAATAAAGTGTAGCACTAAATCTGGTAGAATGTTACACATTGTTGTAAAATACATTCATGAAAAACAAGTAAATATATTTATAGATTAGGGCCTATATACTAAGAAAATAAGACATTTGTTTTATTTTAAAGGCACAGTTTTTTAATGAGGCAGCAACATATTCTAGATTGGGCAGAACAAGAAAGGCTATAAATAATCTTTCATTACGCAAAAGTATTGTAATACGAAAGGCTCCAATACAGAGCGACACAAAGTGGGCGGCACATGAACCACTGAGCCACTGCCAGTGGGCGGCAGTGGCTCAGTGGTTTATGTAGATCGTCTACAAACCAGAAGGTTGGTGGTTCGATCCCCGGTTCCACCTGACCAAGTGTCGAGGTGTCCTTGAGCAAGACACCTAACCCCTGCTGCTCCCGACGAGCTGGATGGTGCCTTACATGGCTGACATCGCCGTCGGTGTATGAATGGGTGAATGCGAGGCGATATGTAAAGCGCTTTGAATGACCATAGGGTCTGTTGAAAGCGCTATATAAATGCAGTCCATTTACCATTTACAAAGCGCTTCTGGGCATCCCTTGCACAGGATGATGTGCTGGAAGCAACACAGAGTCACAGTGCGCCACGGTCTGTCCACATTGAAAAGTTCACAACACAAAGAGAGGATATATCGATGTGTAGTGTATCGATCTAGGCAATATTTTATTGAGCCATTTCTTTTTAACAGTTTAACATTTACTGTGTGTGAAGAACAATACAATATCTAGTCCAGTGCTGTGATCTAACAGACACCTGTGTAGAAAGTAATACGATTTACAGCAATAAACTCCAGCCGGAAAAAGTCATTTTATGTGAAACCATAGACCGTTATCTTCAGATCAAATATAATAGGAACGCTGAATCCTCGTGAAGAGAGTTTCATTTTGTTGACTGTCGTAACCAAACGCAACGTGCCGTCTGAAAGCTGAATGGAGAGTGACTGACAGCTGCAATGGAAGAAAGCATGCATTGACGTGAACTTGAATTTAATGACTTAAATATTCATCTGTACCTCACATTAAACTATGGAATGGCTTCAAAACACTTATAATATAGTGCCAAAGCTTTGATGCTGTTTAATGTTTTTGTGCCTTTTATGAGGCACTGGGGCGTAACAATTTTCAAACACAGGATATTATATGCACAGTAACGGATTTGGATCGTTTCTGTTTGACTGATACCTGATCCGGCAAATAATGGTGGATCGGAGCTGATAGCGATACTGAGTGTCAGCTCGGTGCATCCCTAGTCTTTCTTCTTTAATTATTATCAGAGAAGTTTAATTGGTATGTTGTCTTTTGTGTTTCAGCTGAAGTTGTGGCAGAATCAAAAGAAGGTGAGTGGTTATGTCTATACACTTCTCTAGATTCCTCCATTTGTCTGTCTGTATGTGCACATTCACAGCTTTGCACACAGAGCACTGCAGTGCAATACTTAAGCATTGGCTTAAAAATGTCAGTTATTGGATGACTTTGTCATTTGTATGTTTTTAAAATCATGATTTGATTGGAAAACTAAGCTGAAAACATAATATAAGTGATGTAATACCGTTGTGCTCTGAGGTCTCATGGCTCTGGATGTTACTAGGGCACACATGGGTGGGTATTAACATGCACAAAGTGTCCTGTTCATGCATGATGACGCAAAACTTAAATTAGGAATTGTTACTTGGGAATTCTTAACTCTGCTAAGTCTGAAAAAGGGGTAACACCCTAAACTTATTAAATGGTTATCTATTCTATTATTTACAATGATCAAGTCAGCTCCTGATTGCATGTTTACTATCTTCTTTTTGTTATGTGCATAACATTGTGTAACTATCTTGGTTTTACCAGAGAAAAACACAGTTGATTTTGTAAAATTTATAAAATCTGAAAAGAGGTTATGTCAAACATTATATATTTGTATTTTTTCCACAGTTCCTCTTATTATTTTAGTCAAGGTTTGTTGTGGTAAAATCACTCCTAATGCCGTTTTTATTTCGAATGACTAATTAGACATAAACAGGAAGCTTTTGGCTACTGTAGAGTTTCAGAACTTGTTTTAGGTTGTATCAAATTGTCAATTATTTTGATTGGACAGTTTTCAAATAAGAATATTTAAATTTTGAATTTAATTACCTGAGAAAGCAAACTTTCTTTATGAAATCCAGGGTTTCATGTACAACGTTTATACACTACCGTTCAAGTAAGATTTATTTAAAGCTGCTGTCCGTAACTTTTTTTGTGTTCAAGATTTACAAATATTATACAATGACAATGTACAACATTAATCCATTTTCTAAACCATGTTTTTGTCTTACCCTGAATTATTATGGTACACTTATAATAAGTGTTTATATTGGGACTATTTCAGGTCAGTCTGGTAGGTACCGCTGTGGAGGAGCACAGCCCCTGTGTAACTCGCCATAGACATAAACAGAGAGAAGTACCTCCGGCTGAATGTTCTTCTGCAAGACACGTGCAGTTCTGTTTATTAACCGCTAGAGTGCAAAAAGTTACGGACTGCAGCTTTAAGTATTTTTAAGTGACAGTAATGAATTTTACATTGTTACAAAAAAAAAAAAATCACATTTCCACAAAAAAATATTAGGCAGCACAGCTGTTTTCAACATTGATGATTAATAATTAATGTTCCTTGAGCAGCAAATCAGCACCTGCCATCACATGAATAAATTAAAATTTTAAATATAATAAAATAGAAAAGCTGTTATTTTAAATTGTAGCAATATTTCATAGTATTACTTTGTTGATACTGCATTTTAAATAAATTCAACATCAAATAAATGCAGTCATGGTGAACAAAAGGCATTGTACATGAATTGTCACTTTTAGTCGTGCATGCTTCTTGGGACACTGTATACTGCATGTCTATTTCATGTTCTTATTAACTGCCTTTTGACTTTTTTAAATGTCATCTTTAACTCTCCTAATATTTCTGCATTATATATACACTTTCCTCTACTTAACCTTAATTGTACTTAAATAACTCTAAATAAGCATCTGCCATGAATAGTAAATGTAAACTGTCAGCCGTCTTTAGGATTGTCACCGTGACCTTCCACCTCTGCTCATACATGGTGAACTATCTTCTCTATATCGAGTGTTTGACTGTGAGCATTTGTTTTTGTGTAACTGCCTTGTGGGTAACTCCATTGACATTCCTTACCCAACCAATTGGCTATCCATTGTTTTATTCTAAATTTCACTGTGCTTTTTTGAATTGAGAGGTTAAAATTGCACAAAATGTATCGGTCTTCTTTCCTCAATTGGGCCAAGAAGGGTTGGATTGAGGTGATGTTCTATGAAGTTTTTTTATCGTTGATGGATGTGCCTGAGGCTCTTCTTCATCGTGTCTTTCACTTGTCAGTTGTGTATTTTGCGTCACACATTGTCTGTCACCAACCAAACATTTCTACCACAAGAACACCAAAATGTTTTCCTTCTTTTTCTGTTAGTCCTACTAACTCTTAAATTTTTGGAAGAAAGCTAGTTTGTCTTGCTTTAACTGCTTTATTCCTGTTAAAATATTAGGATTTTTTTTTAGCTGGCTAGCCTAGACTTTGTCTGGATTGTCTGTCCTGTTCTCGTGTGCACGATGAAGCTGAAATTTTGGAAAAACTCTCATCTTCTTCTGGAATTGGTTTTAAAGACAACTTTTGTTAATGCTCATGTTCCTCATATGTTTCTGTTGGACTTTTTGATTGGCATCGTCACATTGACCCAGCCTCAGAATCGACTATAAGCTACGAGTGTTAAGAGAAAAATGGCAAAGAGGAGCTTTGAGATTTTTGATGTAAGAATCATGGAATTAGTTTAATATAAAGGTAGTCAAGTCTAAGAGAAGATTCTGGAGAATTGATGCACTGTAGTCCTCCCCAAAACGTGATGACCCTTTCATGGAGGGGCACACAGAAAATTTTGCAACTAAGGAAGGAAGTGGATGAAGACTGACATCTTCACATTCACCTATTCCTATTGTCATTTTCCTTAACTTTTTGACCCTTTTCCGATAAATTCATTCCTGACCCTGGATCCTTCATTTTTCCATTATCACCAGAAGAACCACTCGTACAACCTATCAAGCATCAAAAGTGTTATGATCCAAGGCAATGAAAAAATGCTAGGTATTTTTTTAAAGTCAGTTATCTACTCATAATCCTGCTTTAGATGCTGCAGCACCTCTGGAATCCATCCCAGAACCATCTCAAGAGCCAGTCATAAGTGGTAAGAGCTGAGGAAGACAGAATGGAGGATTGTTTTTGTGCATCTTCTGTCTCAGTCAAACAATCTTGTGTTTTGCTCATCTGTGGCATTAGAGCCTGTTGCTGAAGAACCAACTCCAACAGAACCTCCTGTTGAAGAACCTCCGGTAACAGAAGCTCTTGTGGAGTCCACTGAAGCTGAATCTGTCGCAGAAGCTCCCGTAACTGAAACCGTTGCAGAAGAACCCGTTGTGGAAGAACCTATGACAGAACCCATTATAGAAGATTCTATTCTGGAACCTATTGTGGAAGCCCCAGTAACGGAACCTGTTGAAGCCTCTGTAGCAGAATCCATCATTGAAGTCCCTGTAACAGAACCTGTTGAAGCCTCTGTAGCAGAATCCATCATTGAAGTACTTGTAACGGAACCTGTTGAAGAAGCTCCAGCAGTTACACAGAGTGAAGAGCCCTTAGCTCCAGTAGTTGAAAGTGGTAAGATTGAAACCTCTGCATGGAAATCCAGGATTTTTTTAAAGGCAGGAAATAATTTTATTTGGAAATTGAGGTTAACATTTTTCCTCTCCTCTTACATCGTGATTAAGAAACAGAGCCCACACCTGTAATCATCGCTGAGCATGTTCCAGAGGCTTCATCCGTTTCTGAGAGTGGTAAGAGTCCAGTTTTGACTGGATGGGAGTCAGTTATGCAGTTTAAACATGTTACTGATAAACATACTGTACTGATAATTTGTTAATTTACACATATGGACACCTATTTTAAAACGTACTATTACAACACATTTTGATTTGTATGGCTACATATGATATGAGTTGTTTGATTTGATTGTTTCTTGGTCTTTATTTGGTTGGTTATTTCCTTTGTTGTTGAAGATCATTTGTTTTTCTGGTCTATATAAACCACATTGTCCTCACTACATTTCAAGGTCTTATCTTTTTTTCTCCACTCAGCCGTTTCATTCTTTGAATGATTTTTGTCACAGTGTGACTGATTTAATGCTAATGGCTAATGCTAATTGTACAGGTCACACACTTATGACCGATTTTCAGCTGTGTTCCCAGATGATTCGAGGTGTCGTTTGGACTAAATTTACTATAAAATGCTAATCTCTCCCCTCATCTAGCGCTGTGTTCCTGAGATCACTCACGTTTTCTTGTACAGATAATGTTAAGTGCACTCACATGGCTAATTCCAGATTCTTCATGTCAAGTTATTCATAAAACCTTGTTTGTGTGTTTGTACTTAATGTTTTTCTTTAACCAACCGCAGATCCTGAGCCATCTTCTGCCGCTGTGCCCCTTGAACCCGCTGCTGCTCACTTAGATTTCCCTGAACATGTACCCTATCTGCTGATTGGTGGAGGCACGGCTTCATTTGCTGCAGCGAGGTCCATTCGGGCACGTGACCCTGGTGCCAGGGTGAGTCTGTCAGTTTGGTAGTAGTTTGGCAGAATTATAGTAATGCTATGTTTTGTAATCATCAATACTTCATCAATATAATCACCAAAACAGGTTTACTAAGAACCCTCAAATATGAGTATGAGTGACCTTGTGTGAGACTTCCTTTTTTTAATATAAAGACATATTGTCCTGTATTAAAAGCAGTAATATAGAAAATAATCCAGTACATGTGATTTTGTAAAGACAACCAAACCATTGTTTCAAACATTGTTTCATTGTTTTTTATATTTTCATTGTACAAAAAAACTGTTGAAATATCTGGAAAATATTAACTTTTTTAATTAACAATGTGTCTGAGATTAACTTTTTTAAAACAAAACTCTTAAAGGGAAAATTCTGTCATAATTTGCTTACTAACCCTAACCCCTTTGGTGCACAAGTTTACATACATTTTAAGAGCCCTAAAAAAGCATTCTGTGAACATTTATTTTTCTTCCAAAAAAACATCAACACAGATGTGCCTTTTCTGAAGCCCATATGCAAAACATATATATGTATCAAAGTAGGTTTGTGTTTGCTGCACAGGTGTTGATTGTAACAGAGGAGTCTGACTTTCCCTACATGAGACCACCTCTCTCTAAAGAACTCTGGTTCTCTGATGACCCCAAGGCCACCGAAACACTGCGCTTCAAACAATGGAACGGCAAAGAGAGGAGGTGTGTGACAAGTGTCCCAGACCATTCAAAACAGACCTAACACTGTTGAGCTGGTGTTGTTGTCAAAGGGTCATAATTGCAATTCTACATTTTTTGTTCAGACTATTTGCAGATATTATGATTATTTAATTCATTTCTTTTTTGTTTTAGTATTTACTTCCAGCCTCCCTCGTTCTATGTCAGTCCTGCAGATCTTGCTAAAGTGGAGAATGGGGGTGTGGCTGTGCTCACTGGCTGTAAGGTGAGACACTTTGACATCAGCATCTTATGTTGCTGTGGAGTTGTGCTCTTAATTATTCCACATGAACAAGTCTGAAAAATGCTGAGGTCACAGAAGAGGGGAAATGTTTTATGGATGTGCGTGTGCGTGTGCGTGTGCGTGTGTGTGTGTGTGTGTGTGTGTGTGTGTGTGTGTGTGTGTGTGTGTGTGTGTGTGTGTGTGTGTGTGTGTGTGTGTGTGTGTGTGTGTGTGTGTGTATGTATGTGAGAGTTGTCCACATCATAACCCTGTGTGTCTTTGTACCTATGGTGTAGGTGGTACACATGGATGTCAGAGGAAATAAAGTCAAACTGAGTGATGGTGCAGAGATCTCCTATGAAAAGTGCTTGATTGCTACAGGTATGCATATAATATTCACATGAACACATACACAGAGGTGTAAAATCTATTGCTGACTGTCCTGGAAATGTATGTGTGTGTATTAGGTGGGGTGCCTAGGAACCTACAAGTGATTGACAGGGCAGGACAGGAGGTGACAGAGAGGACAACCCTCTTTAGGAAAGTATGTCTTGCTTTGCATTTTTCAGGCAGAGTGGAGCAGTAGTGTTTAAATCAAATCCTCAATTGTTTATGTCAGCATGAAGTCAAAATTGAACCCATGTATATTCTTAATGCATGCTCCTGGTCTCATTGTGCACAATTCATTAGTACATGAAGAAACTTTATCAACATACAATAAATCGCTTGGAAAGGCACTTGATTTAAGATCAGCTTAAATTTAGTTTTCGTACAAGGTAGAACCAAAATAAGATGTTTCTTTAGATGAGCACTTAATAAAAGAGCATATGCGCATAATCTCATAAGATGCCAAATTCATAAATGTAAATGTGCAGAACACCACTGGAGGGCACCCTTATGTTAATAATGTCCTATAGCATTTTGCACACCACTGTAAGAGTTGGGTTGTTTTCTTGTTAACTAGAGGACTGTTAAACATTGAGCTTAAAGGGATAGTTCACCCAAAAATGAAAATTCTCATTATTTACTTACCCTCAAGTTGTTCCAAAACTGTATAGCCCCTTTCACACTGCGATTCCAGCAAATACACGGATAATGCGACCCGGCATTTGTTCCCGGGCCGCTAGATTTGGTCCATTCTCACTGCCCGCTAAATACCGTAATATGTGCGCTTTCACACACAACCCGTAACGGTCCCGGAACGAGTTGACACGTGACTTCCTGATGTGACGTATAATGGCGAGCGATCTCAGCTTCAGCGCGGATAGTAAGGAGCTCCGTGGTCTCGACTTGTGTCCAGTTTGCGCACATTTCTTGCTTATTTAATTTTAGTTTCTTTTGTATACGAACACTCTCTGTGTTTAAAACACCGACTAGCTCTTCTGGCACTGCAGGGTTGTATTATTGAAGAAAAAAGCTCTAGGAGTCGCACGATAACTACGTACACGTTGCGGCATTAGTTTCGGCTTTTGTTCACACAGTGCTCGTCCCGGGTCGAATACCGCAATGTTACTAGGTCCCTGACCCGGGTTCAATTCGTTTATCAATTCCGGGACGTGGTTGCTTTCACACAGAAGGCGACCCGACCCGGCAATGTTTCGGATATATTGCGGGTCCGACGTGCAGTGTCAAAGGGGCTTATTATGAGTTTCTTTTATTCTACTGAACACAAAAGAAGATATTTGGAAGAATGTTTGTAACCAAGCAGATCAAGCAATCATTGAATACCATAGTATTTTTTCCCTACTATGGTAGTTGATGGTCTATCTGCTTGGTTACAAATATCTTCTTTTGTGTTTAGAAGAACAAAGAAACTCATACAGATTTGGAACAACTTGAGGGTGAGTAAATGATCAGAGAATTTTCATTTTTGGGTGAACTATCCATTTAAGCTTAATTGTACAATTTAACAAACATTTGACGTAGAATGCTAATATCTAGGAAATTATTTTATATTGCCTCAAATTTGAAATCTTGTTCCTACAGTCCTCGAAAACCTGGAAACGGCAAGGAATGTCTAATTGTGGGGAAATTAATGGGATTTTCTATTTTAAAAAAAGTTATGTTCAAATGTAAAATGTTATTGGTTAAAATTGCTCCTTGATGCAGTTTTATTGTTTTTGTTGTTAAATTGTTTTTTTCTCTCCTGTAAATACTTTTTTAATCTTTTATCTAAATCCTAAAACATGTAATAACTGGAAAGCTAATTTAAATTTGTTGGTGTTTTTGATAGATTGAAGATTTTCGATCTCTAGAGAAGATCACCAGAGAGGTTAAGTCCATTACTATCATCGGTGGAGGCTTTCTTGGTAGCGAGCTAGCATGTGCCATGGGTCGCAGATGTGAGTCCAAACCCTCAGCTGTCATTTAAAAAAAAAAACAGGCCAAAGGTGTTTGTAAAAATAACTCAACTAAGTAGTTATATCATGTTTTAAAATATCCATAATCATATTAGTTACATGATCACATATTCCCACAATAGTAGTATATTATGCATTATTTGATTATCCCCAATTACTACCAGCTCCATGTCAGGTATAATTACATATAAAATGGAGGCCACATAGCATTTGACCACATGAATATTTTCTCAACACTGTAAATCTTTTAATCAACTCCTGACCAACACATTTGAATTATTATTTGAAATATCACTCAGTGAGTTTTCACGTTGTATAATTACTGTATGTCTTTGGAAGGCTTTTGTCATTCAAACAAATACCATTTTTTTGTCATTTTGTTATTTACATGTAATAATGGAGGAATGGATTTTTTTTCCCCTGCAGAACTTGTTTGTATTAAAGGGATAGTTCACCTAAAAATGAAAATGTGATGTTTATCTGCCTACCCCCAGTTCATCCAAGATTTAGGTGTCTTTGATTCTTCAGTAGAACACAAATGAAGATTTTTAACCTTCAACCGTTGCAGTCTGCCAGTCATAAAGCATGTGAATGGTATCAACTCTATGAGAGTAAACAAAAAACATGCTTAGACAGCATGCACAAAAACCCTGCTGCTCGTGACGACACATTAATGTCTAAAGACACGAACCGATCGGTTTCTGTGAGAAACACAACAGTATTTATGTTATTTTTTTACCTCATATCCGGACAAATCTCATCAAGTGTTCCCATCCGCTATTACTTCCGTCTGGTAAGGTCAAACTGGCGGGAATATATATATACGGATGGGAACACTAGATGAGATTCGGCTGGATATGAGGTAAAAAAACAAAAACAAATACTGTTGTGTTTCTCACAGAAACCGTTCGGTTCATGTCTTAAAGGGGGGGGTGAAACACTCCGTTTCAGTCAATCTCATGTCAATCTTGAGTACCTATAGAGTAGTATTGCATCCTTCATATCTCCGAAAAGTCTTTAGATTTATTATATTTGTAAAAGAAATATGGGCTGTACTGAGTCTTTCCGGAAAAAAAACGAGCGCCTGGAGGCGTATCGTGTGAGCGGAGCTAAAGAATGACGAATGCGCAAAGCGGTGACGTCCTCAAGCGTGGAGAAGCCCTTGCTATCGATCTCAGCTAATAGATATGATCCATTGATCCAGAATCTAATTCGGAGGCTGAAATAGAAACAGCAACAGCAGGACGTCCGTCTCTATGTACTGTCAACATTTGTCTTTACTCTCAGTTTATGAGGACATGATTCGTTTTATGGACTATTGTATGAGACTAGACCTTAGAAGTAGCAAGCAAAACGGTTTTGCACGTCAGACTAGTGTAACGTTATACAGAGAACAGTAACCGTTAGTGCATTTGAATGACGAAGCACGCGATCGTGTCGTTTACTGATGTTTACATACGCGACGATAAGCAACAGCACAGACATTGGAAGGAGTTTTACTCACCGGCTGCTTCCAAAGCAGGACCGAACCTTTATCGCTGGGACGGCTCCATCAAAAACACACTTCTTGGAGTGTGGAGATCCACTTTGCGATGCGACTGAAGCATTTCTGCGTTCAAATCGGTTCAAATGCAGCACTGCCTTCCCGGAATGCTGTGCTGAAGCGTTGAAGTCGAAAATTCAAAATTAATAAAATCAGTCAAATGCAAAATCAGAATACTCTGCAAGCCTCCAATAATTAAATAATAAATAAAACAAATATTTTTATGCATTTCATTTTGTGAAGATTGTGAAACTTTTCTTCTCCTGCGTCCTATTCTTCCATTATCCAGAACGGCAGCACAGCTGAAAGGTTTGTTTGAGCGGTGCCCTCTACTGTACATGTGAATTTGCATTTTTACCTTATTTTAATTTTGGTGTGAAGAGGTCTTTACATTTGCACAAAAATGAAACTTTTTTGTTATAAAAACCAAAGGTGAGAAAGTAAACGCAAAAGTAATGTAGCGCATGACTTTTCTTAAAAAGTAACTAAGTAACTCAATTCGTTACTCTTTAAGGAAGTAACGCAATATTGCAATGCATTACTTTTCAAAGTAACTTTCCCCAACACTGGTCTTAAGACATTAATGTGTCGTCACGAGCAGCAGGGTTTTTGTGCATGCTGTCTAAGCATGTTTTTTGTTTACTCTCATAGAGTTGATACCATTCACATGCATTATGACTGGCAGACTGCAACGGTTGAAGGTAAAAAACTTCATCTGTGTTCTACTGAAGAAACAAATACACCTACATCTTGGATGCACTGGGGGTAAGCAGGTAAACATCACATTTTCATTATTGGGTGAACTATCTCTTTAATATATTTACTTAGCCCCTGAAATGTTGAAAGTTAATATTTAACTCATTAATTAAAAGGGGTGATGAATTGAGAAATCAACTTTCCCTTGAGCTTTTGATATATAAAAGGTCATGGTAATATAAGAATATCCTGTAAGTTGCAAAGCTGAAAACGTAATTTTGAGTCAAAGAAAAGCTTTTATAGACACCAGGCCCCGAAAATGATTGTGTGTGAAACTTTGTTGTGTAACACCGCCTCTACAGAATAATAAGCACGCCTAATTCAGTAGCCCTGCTAGCCAGCAGCAATAAACATGCCAAAGAAGATAGCAAGATATTGCGCTATTCCTGGTTGTGGAAAACCATAGTCGCCGCATAAGCTTCCTTCGGATCATAATATTAGGAATGTGTGATACGTCATTTGTATCACATTTGGAAGACATGTATGCGTGTTCACTTCCTTTCACTGTGGAATCGTTTGTAAACAGGTGTCTCGTCGATGCTGGATTTGCAGAAATATTGAGATTAAAACACAATGCTGTGACTTCTATATTGGATCTGACAGGAATGGTGCAGCACACTTTTTTGAAAAAAGCAACATTTTTTTTCAATGTAATCGTAGTCCTGAGGCTATGTGTTTTCCAGCCGGGCTACCAAAACATACGCCCATCGGCAAGCCACTGAATCTCAAACAGTGAAATAATATTCATTTCTTGAGGTGTGTGTGTGTGTGTTTGTGATTCACGCTTATATCCATCGATCAGATGGGCCAAGTAATATTCTAATCAATCGGGTGAATGAGAAATAAATCATTGTGTTTGTTTGATAAACGCGTTTACAAGTCCTGTGATCGAGAGAATCATTCCGGTTGCCATTTTCAAAACAATCCCTCCCTCATGTGAACTGAACTGAAAGCGGAGCTGAAACTCATTAAATGTGAAAATCTTATCCAATCCTAGCCGTGGGCATTTACTTCCAAGTCTGGAGTGGCACGCCCATCAAAACCCAGAATTCAGAAGACAGCTTCAAAACTGGTGTAGAAAATAGCGTAAATAACATCGTTAACATAACAGTTGACCTCATACTATCGTATACATTTTTTTAAAACTTAGTTCATGACACCTTTAACAAAACATTTGAATGTATGCACTTCTCTGATGTCCTTATAATGGGTCACAATGTTTGTTTTATTTTTGTTTTATTGTAAAATTATGATTTACAATTTGCTTTAGCAGTTTCTTTTAGCAGTAATCTATAAGGAATCAAAATATAGTCTGATTATATTTCCTAGAATGTGTCATGTTATGGTGCGTCATTTAAATGTCACATTATGAATTACTAATTTCGTCATGTAATTTGAAATCAGTTCTGACTACAGTTGTGTCTGTTTTTGTGTTATAAGGTTTGAGGTTGGCTTTCAAAAATATGGAATCTTTTTTTTTTTTAATGAAACAAACTACTGACTTTTCCTCTCTCCTTTTTGCCATTGCGTTGTTTCCCTTTTCCTCTTTGTAGCCACTGACCTTGGTATAGAGGTGATCCAGATGTTCCCAGAGAAGGGTAACATGGGAAAGGTACTCCCTGAATACTTGAGTAACTGGACCACTGAGAAAGTTCGGCAAGGTAAGAGAATGAATAAAGGACGTTTGTATGAGCAGCCTGACATAGAAACACCATATTGGCTCAACCAATAGCATGTGTTCTGAATGAGATTACTAGTTTGACTAGATTACCTATTGCTTTTTCCAGGTCTTATTTGGCACAGTAATAGCTTTCTTTAGATTTAAATGTCCATATCCAGATTCAATATATTGGCATGTTTAAAAGTTTGAAAGCTAAAAGTTGACCACAGCTAACCTTTTGATCATTCATAGAGGGTGTGAACGTTATCACGGATGCTGTAGTGAAAAATGTGAGCTACAAAAATGACAAATTGGAGATCAAATTGAAGGATGGACGAGTGGTGAGTATCATGTCCTGATCATCTGTTTGCTAATTGTATTATGGTTATATTTTGACTTGTGTTATTAACACTAATTAACACTTCACTTCACTTTGTCGTTTTAGGTGAAGACGGACCACATTGTGGCTGCAGTTGGTTTGGAGCCTAGTGTGGAACTTGCCAAATCAGGCGGGCTGGAGGTGGACTCTGATTTCGGAGGATACCGTGTTAATGCTGAGCTCCAGGCTCGCTCCAACATCTGGGTGGTACTTATGGCTGAGGTTTTGTCCAGCAAATCTTAAAAAAGGGCAGAGAGGAGAATTTTATACTGCTGAAAGTGTCGGTATTCAGTAGGCCGTGCCAAGACAGAAGGTCCCTAATAAAGAAAGATGATTGGCTCAGTTTTCATAGGAAGTGTATTAGTTCTGAATCACAAAGTTTTGGACCTGATAATCAAGGTTCCTCTTTGTTTGTGTTTTAGGCAGGAGATGCTGCATGTTTTTATGACATCAATCTGGGCCGGAGGCGTGTGGAGCATCATGACCATGCGGTTGTCAGTGGCAGACTGGCTGGAGAGAACATGACTGGAGCCAGCAAACCCTATTGGCATCAGTCTATGTTCTGGTAACCACACATCTTCAACAAACATAGCTAATATGTGTTTTTAATAGCATCAGGTATTCCAAGCTTCTTGAAAGCACTTAAAGCTGCACTATGACACTTTTTGCACACTGCTAAGAGTAAAGCGTTTCTGCCAACCGAGGGTAACGCAGATATGATGCAAGTTGAGGCAACGTGGGGGAGAGGACGCTGGCGTCGTCTGTTCGCCGCTTCTCCACCCACAAATGATCATGTTAATGTACTATTAGATTTAGATTTTATTTTATTTCCTTATGTTTGTGACTAGTCTAACAGTCAGAGCTACTATTGGAGCTGTTGCTGATTGCTGGCAGCCACTGAGAGGACGTTGTTCCTCGTTTCGCCGTTTTCCACCGCTTCTAATGTTTACGTTTGAATTGCTGCGGTTGGTTGGTTCTGGTTTGGTGGACATTTGATGTTTCTCGTCGCGACTGCTCACTGGTGGTCTCCCTTGGGCTTAAGCTGCATGGTGGCTGAAGTTTGCACCGGGCTAGCGTCATCTGGGCCATCGTAATCGGCGTCCGGCATGATGTTGGGATGTTCCGCTTCTCGGCTGCGCCGCTGTTCCATCTTGCATTGCGGCGGTGGAGCGGCTTGAACTTCTGCGCCGACCCCGGTGTGTCCACAGAAGTGCCCGAAAAAATGTTCTGCCTCCTGCATGCTGCTGCGGCGATCCCCATCGTTTGAATCGATTTGAATCGTCATGAAGACCCATCATCTGGTCTTCAGCTGTCCTGCCTCGGCGATGTCATCGGGACACTGCCGCTGGGAGAAATCTGAAACATGGAGTGGACCACAGTGTGCTGCGGAGCTAACAGAGACTTCCACCATCAGCTGTTTTCTGTTCACCATCAGCTCTGTTTCTGTTCACCATCAGCTCTGTTTTCTGTTTCTGTGTTGGTTGATTGTTTGTAGTATTCTATATTTTTACTTGTTATTCATTTTTTGTTGTTATCCCCCCCCCCTCCCCTTTGTTGCACTTTGAGATTCTTCGGAATGAAAAGTGCATTATAAATAAAATCTATTATTATTATTATTATTAAGTGACAGGCGTCCTGCCTCCTTGGTTAAAATAGCTATTTTCTCAGAATTTATGAATAGTTGGGGACATTTGGGATATTGTAAGAACTGAACCAAATATATAACACTGGCCTAGTGGTTTTTGGATATTTTACTGCAAAAATACTACATGGTGCACCTTTTAAAAAAAAAGTACCGGAATGTAAGCGAAAGTATGAAAGTGCTTGAATTAAACATGAAGTACATTTTGTTAAAGTAGCATTATTACAAAGACTGAATGAAACCACACTACTGAATTGAGGGGAAAGTGGGGGAAAAAAAATGAAAAAAGCAGCGGGAGCACATGGATTGAGATCACGTGCAGGCAGTCCTTTATAATAAACGCTTGAGAAGCATAGAGTTTAACTAACTTAAAATCAGGGAAGTGCAAACTCAGTGTTGCTTTGCTCAGTATTGAGCTACAAAAAAATTGGCTAATTAACATTCCAATGAATAATGCCTAATAAGTAGTGTTCATAAGATTTACAGATTTTAGTTGTCAGTATATGGCTTAACATTACTGCAGTAATAATTAACACACTGTCTTCAGGAGTGATCTAGGACCAGATGTTGGGTATGAAGCCATCGGTATAGTGGACAGCAGTCTGCCCACTGTGGGAGTTTTTGCTAAAGCCACGGCCAAGGACACACCAAAAGCTGCAACCGAACAATCAGGTACACAAACATTTGCTAACATGTTTGCTATTGCTCTATTTTGGTATTGTTTGTATTGTGTCCCTTTGTGGTATGAGCTGCTGGATGCCTTGAATTACCCTTGGGATTAATAAAGTATCAATCATCATTAGCTAACCCACTTCCTAGGTACCAATTTCAGCAGAGTGCAAACAAAAAAACACACACACAAAAGAAACTAATTTCTCTCTTGTTTACAGGCACTGGAATCCGTTCCGAGAGCGAGACCGAGGAGGTTGCCGGGGCATTTAAGGCAGGAACAGCAACCCCTCCACCTCCTATTCAGCAGAAGGAGGATTATGGGAAGGGAGTGATATTCTACCTAAGGGACAAAGTGGTTGTTGGTATCGTTCTGTGGAACGTCTTCAACAGAATGCCCATCGCAAGGAAGGTGAGCTGAGATGTCATTCCCTTTCTCCATTCATCTTCTTTTAGTGTTTTTTTTTCTGATAAACATTATTAATTTGTTGTTTTGTTGATATTTGTAGATAATCAAAGATGGAGAGGAACATACAGATCTGAATGAGGTGGCCAAGCTTTTCAACATCCATGAGGACTGAATAATCTTTTGTTTTCTCTGTTCTCTGTCCATATCTTTGTGGAGGGAACATGGGAAAAGACACACACACACACACACACACACACACACACACACACACACACACACACACACACACACACACACACACACAACAAATGCATACAGGCTTACAACAGCCTGTCATCTGTCAGTTTGACCTTGAACTCTCTGAGATCAGGACATGCAATGCTGCCTCTGGGTTGCAAGGTGGCGCTGTGATTTCAATGTGCTCATGGATTGGTTCAATCTGTATCACTCAATTTTCTACTGAGGGAAATCTTTACCTGTTGTTTGTATTGAAAAGTGCTGTGTTTTTCTTTTTTTTGTTAAGGTCAGTACATTTTCATCTCGCTTTGTGAATGCGTCTCTTCTAAACACCTCTTCCAAAGCCTCTAAACAGACGGGAGAACCACTTTCATTAAATACTGCAATAAAATTGCATTGTGAATCAAACAAAACCAGATGAAAGACATTCCTCTGACACCTGGTAGTAAAAAGTTTTCTGTCTACACGATCAAAGCAGCTGGTACAAATGAAACGAAATAAAAGTAAATTATTTTTAATTATGCCTAATGTTTCATTTTCATAAAATTTTCTTCCTTTCCAGAAGTCAGGGGAACATACCCTCTGCAAGTGCAAGAAATGTATAAGTTGTGCATTTGAATACCTCTGTGTCCGATATTGGCATGACCCTGAGGGTTTTGAGATGTGTGGAGATGCAATATGTTAAGGCTCATTAAACCTGTGATTGCCTGCAAACATGTTCCCTAACATAGACTTGACCTATTTCCTTATGCACCAGCACTCTGATATACAGGTCAGAGTAATAGAAAACTGCTCATTCTGTCTTTCTGCAGCGTGATAGCCATGGAAAAAATACAAGTTGAGCCTTATGAAATATTGATATTTAATTGAATGTTTTGACGTCATGTGTCCAAATGCTGTTCGTTAGTTATTTTGATGCAGCACTCACACTTGAGTCAGCACTGAATTGACTGCAAGGAACAGATTACAGGTTTTAAGATAATTCAGTATAGGGTGGGATAGCGATAACAGGTTTCTTGATCTCTATTTCAATTATTTTCTGTGTATTTCAGCTATAATGCCCAAATTGTTTAAATGTGAAATGATCTCTTTGCTAATGCTGAACATGTCAGTGTTTTCAGACTTATTCAATTCCAGTGTTGTGCTGAATTCTGACCCCCCTAGTACTGCTAGGTGTGGGGGAGTGTTGGGGTTAGTATCAGGCAATCATACTTCTTTTTTATTTATTTAAAGTGTTATTCTTTAGTTTGGTTCATTCTGGAGTGAAGAAAATACATTAAAGAAACATTAATTTCCTGTCAATCTTGAGTACTTGTAGAGTATTGCATCCATTACATCTCTGAGCGAAAAGTATTTATTATAAAAGAAATATGTGCTGTACTAAATCTTTCCGGGGGAAAAAATCCGAGCGGCTCGAGGCGTATAGTGTGGGCGGAGCTAAAGGATGACGAGCGCATGCAGCTATCCAGTTGAGAGTAATAATCGTGGAAAGGAAAAAAAATTGTCCTTTGAGATCAGTCAGATTTTTTTTGCCATACATGATCCAGAATCAGATCTAAAGGCTGAAATTGAACAGGAGAAGCAGCAATGCAATGCTGACTACATCAGGACAACTCAATGGTACTGTAAATATTTGCTTAGGGGCTTGTCATGCTGGCGAGTTTTAGAACATTTGTGTGTGTTTACTCGTGGTTTATAAGGACATCATTTTGTTTATGGACCATTGTATGCGATTTAATGTTAGCAGTACTTTTACAAGTAAGACTATGGAAAAACTATGGAATAGTAGCGTATTTGAATTAAGTCGATAACAACACAAAGACATTTGAAGGTTCTTGCTTTTTCCACCACACGACCGTGAACATTAATTACTGAAACTGCTCCATCTTTCAGTATTAGACAAGCTACAAATCCAGAGTTGAACTGTACCTTGTTTATAAACCATGGTCCCCGAAATGCTGGGAATAAACAAAAACACTTACACAACTGTTCCTGCTGCAGTAAAAAACAAACTCCACCCATCTCACATTAATGCTGGGTTCTTTGAGAAGCTGTACAGGGTTGTCTTGCCCTGACAACCAAAAACACACTTCTTTGGTAACATTTTTAATTTCGTGAAGTCCCGTGACTGCGAAGCTGGCTTCCCTAAAAACGTTTGCTCTAGTCGCGCGCGCGGGCCCTCCTGGGAGAAGATACAGCCATATCTGACGTCAGATAATAGACCCATAACCGAAAAAAAACTTTCCGAAATTTATGAGAAACCTGAAGGAGTATTTTTGGCACAGAAATATTCCATCAAACGTCCAAATTTTTATTTTATTTTAAACTTTGTTTAATCCCCATATAAATACTGATTGGCTTTGTCATTCTGTCTCCTCTCCACCAATCAGATGGTCTGTGCTCTGGCGCAATATAGCTGACCTCACATTATCCAGATGGTTGCAGCACATGGGTGATGAGATTCCCCCTTCTATATGTAAAGCACGTTGAGTAAAAGCACTATATAAACTATACAAATTATTATTATCACATTTACAAGTAACTAAAGTAGCTAGTATTTCATATGCATGGCGCTTCAGGTTATCAATGAGATTTTGTTGAAGCCAATATCGTGATTAATCAGATGTTTTCCAGCTATACTTTTCCCTTTAACAATTTGTTGTTGTTGTTGTTGTTGCACAAATAATATTTTTTTCTTTCTTATTTTGCAAAGTAATTTATATTTTTTGTGGCTTGCAATGACTGAGTTCTGTCTAGTAAATTTGGAGCTTCAGCCTCCACAAAAACAAGATCAGATGTTGCTGAGACAAACTTCCTCAGGACTGTGATAAAAAATCTCTAAAGCATATGAACAGGGTAGATATCACTGACCCGTACATACATAAGCCTACATAAACACACACACACACACACACGTTTCTGCTTCCGCGCCAGTTAATCTGGAGTCAGCCAGCAATTCTCAGTTCAGAGTGTCTTTAACCTCTGTGGAGACTGATAAATTAAATCGCATGTGTGTTTATGTGGCGTTTAAAATTGTATCATTCATTGTTAACTGTTTTCAGACATGTTAATGATTCTAAATTAGTGTATATGTATATTTGGAGGGTCTTGGATAGCTATGTTGGCTGAGAGCAGTGTGTGTGCGTAGTAGGCATGTGCTCTAATTCCTCCTGAGGTCAATGCAATGTTTTAGCACATCATCAAGATGACCGTTGAGTGTGTGTGTGATTTCGGAGAATAACTGGGTCTGTTATTCTTTAGTTTGGTTCATTCTGGAGTGAAGATACATTAAAATTAACACTGGCCTAGTTATCCACTGTGACTCAACACATAGAGCTCATTCTGTTTTTTCAGTTGTTTTCCTTACACCCACTCTATACATTCTTGTCTTATTTTTCTCTCTTTTATTCCAAATCTTTTTCCCATAGGGCTGCCGTTCATGTAAATTAGTATGATGGGGACAGTAAGTTCCTGCACATTTTGCTCCCAAAAGTACATTTTCAGCTTCCAATATATGGAATATTTACATTTGCAGCAGATTCTAAATACTTGCTGTTCTTTTGAATTTCATCAAAGAAAAAAAGAAAAAATTCAAATAGCCTATTTTTAAAATAATGTTTATAATGAGACTTCTTTCAAAAACATAAAAAATGTTATTGACCCCAAACCTTTGAACAGTAGGGTGTATATTACATTTCATATCTGACTATATGCCGTACTTGTAATGTTAAAAATGAATTTGTCATATCACATGGCTATTGGAATGAACTGCCAGGCACAAACGTGATTAAAAATGTTGGGAAATTCAAAATAAATGGCAACCAGTCACAGAACCTATGATCTAAAATGTCTCTAATTTGAACCTAAAAATTCTTACTGTTAAGTTGGAAGCCCACATTATGTTTCATCTACCCAATTTACTCAAGAATGAAGAAGTAGATGGATGGATGGATGGATGGATGGATGGATGGATGGATGGATGGATGGATGGATGGATGTCCTGCAGTGCGTCTCTGAATGTGGATCTGGAGCCCCTCAGGTGGAGTTGTGTCACAGTTGTTTATTCTGATAAAAGTCTTTAAACGCATCTTACGCCCTGTTGCCTTTTCTCTTCTCTATGGTAGAACTGCACCTCAGGGTAGCATGTGGCCAGAAAGAAAACGAAAGAGCAGAAGACCCCCTGTATACACTCACACGCGCGCACACATCTCTTAGTGTGCCCGTCTCAGGATGCGGTGCTCAGTCAGATGGCAGTGGGGGAGAGACCAGAGTGCATCGGAATGGGCGTCCTGCCCCTCCAAAACGCATCTGCTTATTGAGATTTAGCCACAGGACACCAGAGAGGAAAAGAGATCAGCTGAACAGTGAAAGGATGTATTCTCTGTTCTGGAGGATCCTGCTGGAGCTCTTACTGGTTTGGTGGATGTTTGAAGGGGTCATCAGGTGAGTTTTTCACAGGTGCGCCATCATTCCTCACTGGTTTCACCGTGTGATTCATTAAAACACTTAAGAGGCTTTTGGAGATGATCCAAATGTAGTTTTAAAGTGTCCTCAGGAGAACTCAGGTGTGTGTAATGGTAAAAATGTTTCTTCTTTAATATTTAAATTTCCATACTTGTGTGTGTTTGTTTGCTCAGTCGTCTGTATTTGGCTTGTGTGTTTAGCTCAGTAGTCTTCATGGGTGATGGGTTTATTTTAATCCAGCGAGAGCATTCTTATGTTTCTGTGTGTGTGTGTGTGTGTGTGTGTGTGTGTTTGTTGGCTTTATGTATCTGGGTCTCTGAAGTATGAGGCTGACACATAGAGACAGCTCTGTCTGAAGTCATTTGCACTGTTACTTAAATTACAGATTTATTGAAGTTCACATAATAAGATTGAACTATTACTGGCCTGTCTGGAACAAGACATTTCTTGTTCTTCACTCACCTGAGGATGCATTTGTTGTGTTTGTTCTTTCCCCATTCTCTGTACGCTGTGTGAAGCGAACTTTATACTTTCACAAATCGAATTTGCCTCGGTTCTGCATACAAACAGACAGGAAAATTGAAGAGGAACTGGACTAGAAAATTTCTCTAAATATGGAATAAGGTTCAAAAAAGTGTGTGTAGGAACGTGCTGCCTTATTCCCTACTTGGACTTCTACTCGTAATAAAATATTAACACCTACAACAAGCTGCAATTAGGTCCAAGGCAATAAAGATGCCAATGCTATCTTATTTTTTTACTGCAGCCACACAGAGAAACAGACAGGAGGTGTCCGGTGGAGGGGGTTTAAATAAAACATGGGGCAGATGTTCTCATTTAGCGGCTTATTAAAGGCTTTAAGTTAGCAAGCAGATTTCCCTCTGCCATTCATTTTTCAAATTGCCATACATTATTGCCAAATCATTCAGTCAATAATGGACTTATAATAAAAACCTTTAGCAACAGTGAATGTTAAAATGAACAGAAAGAGCTAACTCATGGAGAGTATACTTATTAATAAACCACACATAAAGTCTGACACCACAATGTGATTTTGGTCATTTAAAATCCCAATTAAACTGAAAAATGTAAGTTCTTTGAAGACAAAGAGAAATGTGTGTTTGTGTGTGCTTGTGTGTGTGTGTGTGTGTGTGTGTATATATATATATATATATATATATATATATATATATATATATATATATATATATATATATATATATATATACAGTAGAGATCAAAATTAGAGAACAACATACAATTTCCTAAATTTCATGGCCACCGCTTAGTCCTTTTTGAAATTATCCTAACAGGAGCAGAAGGGCAGTTTTTTAAGCATATTTCACAAGTGAAATTTTTTCTCAAGTACAGTATATACAACTTAAATAAGACAACTGAAAAATAACAATGGTCAAAATTAGAGAACACTTTCAGACCTTCAAGATTTGGGTGTTAATCCGGCACTTGGTGCTAATTTCCGTAATAATCTGGCAAACCCTATTTAACTTGAAGTAAACTTTGCAATTTTCACTGACTTTGCAAGATGGCAAGCCACTCTAAGGTTACTGAAACCCTACGACACCAGGTAGTCCAGATGATGGCCAAAGGGATGACGCTTTCAGCTACTGCAAAAGAAGTTGGTCATTCCAAATCTGTAATTTCTAGAATATTGAAGCTTTACAAAGACACTAATTCATTCAAGTACCCAAAAAGGTACGCAAGAGCAGTGCACGAGAAGACAGGACAATGCGGAGACTTTCAATGTGGAATCGGTTCAACACTGCATCTGGAATTACTCTCCAGTTCAGAGCTGAACACAGTAAGGATCTGTCTCGCCATACAGTGTCTTGTCATTTAAGAGAATTCAGACTCAATGCTCACTCTGCAGTGACCAAGCCTCTCAGCAGAAAGAATCAAAAGGCTAGACTAACCTTTGCTGAGGAGCATGTTGTGTGAACAAAGGAGAACTGGTCCCAAGTTCATTTTAGTGAAGAATGCAAGTTTAATTTATTTGTGTCTGATGGGAAACATTATGTTCGGCATCAAACTGGGGAAAGATTGAACCCAAAGTGCCCAAAGAAGTCAGGTGGAGGAGGAAGTGGCATGTTTCTGCAGCAGGAGTTGGGCCTATTTTACAGCTCCATGGCAGAACCTCAGAACCTGTTTATCCTAACCTCCTTCGGCAACATGTGTTTCCTTCACTGCGAGCATCTCCCAATCAGCCCACAATTTTTATGCAAGACAATGCCCCCTATCACACTGCAAAACGGGTAAAGCAGTTCTTTGAAAGTAATTACATTGAAATAATGAAATGGCCAGCCCAGAGTCTGATCTAAACCCCATTGAAAATCTATGTAAAATCATTGGCGACAAAGTTATGGCTAAGAAACCCAATCAGTTACCGAACTGTGGAAGAGACTGGAAGAAGAGTGGACCAAGATCACACTGGAGCAGTGTGAGTATCTAGTAATGTCCTGTGGCTGCAGATGTGCTATCTAGTAATGTCCTGTGGCTGCAGATGTGCTGAGCTCATTCAAAGCAAGAGCCTCTTTAAAGCAAGCATTATAGTGTCCCCTTAATTCAGTAATAATGTGAATTGTTATTAATATTTTTCTCTTTTAGGTGTGTGTTTAGTAAGGAACTAAAATCTCCCAGCACTAGGGTGAAGCCCATGTCGCCGTCTGATTTTCTGGATAAACTAATGGGAAAAACATCTGGATATGATGCTCGGATCAGGCCCAACTTTAAAGGTACTTCACTCCCAGGCTACTGTAGCATAATTTAGAGTTCACATAAAATAAAAATGTGTAGTGTAGCAAGTGATAAGTACATCAAAAACATTGCTTACCTTTACTATGCAAATGCAAAAGTTTGTGGTTTTTGAAAGAACCCAGACAGCAACATAGTGTCGGCCCAGATCCGGCCTACATCAGATGTGACTCGGATATGGGCCAACACTGTTGCTGTCTGGGAAGAATCTTGTGCTCACCAAAGCTGCATGTATCAAATATACATTAAAAACAGTAATATAATCTATTTTAATTTTAAAAAGATATTTATTCCTGTGATGGCAAATCTGAATTTTAGCTGTCATTACTCCAGCATCACACGATCTTTCAGAAACGTTGTGCTCAATAAACAATTTTTATTATTTTCATTTTTGAAAACTGACATACTTTTTTCAGGATTCTTTGATAAATAGAAAGTTAAACCTAACCCTAACAGCATTTATTTATTTATATATTTTTTAAAATAAATGTCTTTGCTGTCACTTTTGTTATAATGCACACTTAAAGGTGCCCTAGAATGAGCTGAAACAATATGTTAAATTGTTCTCTGATATCTACATAGAGGGTATGTGGCTTATTTATGGGCAAAAATTGTCAGTACAATTACAGTTTTACAGGTCCATTTACAACCCTAGAAATTGTCCCTAGGATGTAATGCTCTGTTTTTGCCTTATTTGGAAGGGTCATGAAAATTAATGTTGAGCTCTGCTCTGATTGGCTTATTTCAGCAGCTCACAGCAGTTCAGTTGTTCAGCGAAGCAGCTCGTGAGTCCTGACCATCCTGACAGAACACAGACCGACTGAATGACACTTTAAGCAGAACATCTCAAATGGAGATTGATAAAATACAGCTTACTTGTTTATTTGGTGTTTTCAGATCATCCGCGCACGAGAGAGAGCGTTCATGCTTACGGTTGCCAGATTTCAGTATTTTGAATCCCCCAAACAGAGCTGTTCTGTGAAAAGAGCACTTATACTATACAGTGTTTTACCTAAACATGTCCAATCTGGCAACCATATGCACGCAAGCTCTCTCTCGCGCGCGGATGATCTGAAAACACCAATAAACAAGTCTACATTTTAGACTTGTCTTTTTTCGTCAATGATATTGCATGTTTATATAACGTAAGTCACAATGTAGGCTACAGTAACTGATGTACTCTGAAAGAGCATGCAAAAACATCAGAGGCCTACTTCAGTTCTCAAAAATATAAATATATAACTTATAGCCTTGTCAAATGACTGTCGTTTTAACTTATATGGTGGAAAAGGTGACGTTTGCTAGAAGGATCATGTGAATGATCTGTAAGCAACGTATCTACTGTTGTATTTTGTAATACAAAATAATATTAACCTTTGTCATTAGACACACTATTTAGTTTTGTATGGTACTTGGTGTTTCCTATTGTTACTGTACTATTGCGTTATCTAGACAATGCGGTCTCGTTAAGAAACCTTCAATTTAATCAGAAATAGTCTAGTCAATAAGTGGATAAATCACTACTTACTGCTTGTCCCTTTCTTCAGTTTAAGACGCTGAGCGAAGCTTGCTTGAAATGGGCTGAACAATTTTGAATTAAATTGTTGTGGTATCCGATTATAATAAACCTCAACCATGACTGTTGGCATGTTGACCTGCACAGCCTGGAACATGACGTGTGTCCATGAGCGCTGCCATTTTTGCTATCCTCAAGTGTCGTTTGATGATTCGCCATCAGTTCCGCCTGACAATGAACATGTTTGGACAGATGTAAATGTTAGGGGTATGCATATAAATGATCCCCAACGCTTGCGTCACGGTTGGCCTTATGTTGAGAAGCACTTATTTTTCTGTGGTGTTTTTGATTCACAAGATTTACATAAGAAGGAGGAGGCAATGGTGTTTGAGACTCACAGTATGTGATGTCCATGTACTGAACTCTTATTATTTCACTATGGAAAGGTTAATTCATTTTTTTATTCTAGGGCACAGGCACCTTTAAAAAACAGAAGTATAATTATTTCTTTAAAAAGAAAAAGAAAAAGTATTGACTGTATAGTAAAAGCAATCGTAGACCTCACCATACTGAAAAAAACCCCACACTCATTGTACATTTTACCTAGCCTGACAAGCCAGACCCACATCAAGATGTTTGGTCTGGAAACTCACCATTGACAGGGCTCAATCCGAGGGGCGGGATAAACGGTTGTCTTTCAAACTCCCTCTACACGGCGTGCACGCTATTGGATATTGCTACAACCAACCAGAGCAACGAAGGTGAAGCAGAGCTCATTGACAGATTAAACATTCGCCGTATCCGGTCAGCAAAACTCAGAACACATCTTCCCTTTTTAAGAATGACTTCAGTGCCGTTCTTTGTTCTTTTCTCAGAGAAAAGCTTAACTTCAAGTCTTCCAGAGTCGCTGTCAAAGCTGATTCGAAAGACCGCCGTTCGCCAGTTTCTGTGTTTACTAGAAGCACGCGCAACTCGGCCGTCATTATATTAAGCCTCGCCCACCGACTCTATACACGATGTGATTGGTCCGACAAGAGTTTGGCGATTACAGCTCAGAAGTGAATTGAGAGTTGCTAGACGACACTCGCGGCAAATTAGATTTGCTGCCAATAGGGTGCGTCTAGATTTCTAGGCTACATTTTACCAATACAACCAAAGCAATAGCTTAGTGTTGAATCTCCATTGTACTGTTTTGTACTTCCCTTCCGCTGAATCGTGCTGATGGACAAGACACATAAGGCTAGATTAGAATGACTTTAGGAGTCAGTGTACTACGGACTTTCTCTTGTTACTCACTCCCTTCTTTCACTTCTTTTCAATGATAGCGTGGTCATTTTTAAACATCACATAAGGCAACTGAGGAGTAAGTAAAAACTGCTGCTGCAGCTTAATTTCTTGTTCATAGATTGTTTTGGCAGGAACTCTGCAAAATGTGATGTGGTCAGCAAGGAATATATTTAAATTCTCTCTGAGCCTTGCATGTGAAAAAATGCTGCAGCCCGAAAACACAGAGCAACATAAGATCTCATTAAACTATGTGACCCCCCCCCCCCCATGGGTTCTCCGGCCTATTTTTTCCCTTCCCCACTTCACACAGACTCCCAGTGACCATTCAACAAGAGAGACCCATAGGCAAAACTGACAGAATATGAGACTTTCAGCCCCAGACGATGAGAAACATGTTTCAGAAACATGCAGGATACGGCTGTCAGCTCGCACTAGATTTCTCTCCGTAAAACGTGTCACAACAGCCTTTGTGAGGATTTGTGAGGGGCAGTTTCTCCGACTGCATTATTAGGGCCATTTAGTTTGCCATTCTGTCCACTCGAGTGCATGTTAACCCACAGACCTAGATAAGTCTTTTCCTTTCCTTCTCTTATGTTTTTA